>NW_021308684.1:141184-166030 GCF_002162155.2 Triticum dicoccoides
GACAGAGGAGTCGGTGGAGATGTCAGGGCGGCGCGCGTTGAGACGCTGCTCCATAGACAGGAGGCGGTTGTAGAGTTCCTAAGGGCGAATAGGCTCCTTGCGTTCATTGATCACCTCGGCAAGCGATTCATAGTCGCTGTCAAGGCCGGCGAGGATGAAGGTCGTGAACTCGATGGCGCGAAGGGGCTCTCCAATCGAAGCAAGGGTGTCGGCCAACTTCTTGACCGTGTTGTAGAAGGCGGTCACCATACCATTGTCGTTACAGGTCTCACCAAGCTTGGCACGAAGAGCCATAGACTGAGCATTAGACTGGGACGAGAAACTCGACTCCAGGATGTCCCACATCTCGTGAGACGATGCAGCGAAGAGGACAAGCCCGGCAACACCCTCACCCAGGGAAGACTGGATTGCTGAGAGGATGGCTTGTTCCTGAGCGATCCACGCACAGAACATCGGATGTTGTGGTGCCGGACACGGCAGTGTGCCATTAACGAACCCCTCCAAATAATGGCTGTGTAGAAGAGGAAGCACTTGAGCACGCTAGTACAGGTAATTATCCTGCTTGAGCTTCACCGGAAGAAGGTGCGAGAACAGGAACATCGGCGAGAAGATCACAGTAAGATCAGCCTCAACATCCATGTATGGCGCACGAGATGGCATTGGTGCAGTCGAAGTCACGGCAGGTGCATACACCTGTGTGACGCCGTACGCGTAGGATGCACCATAGGGCGGCATGGCCGCATATGAGCCCTGGCCAGGGAACGCGCCATAGGAGGGACGCACGGGTGGCGGAGGACCGTATGGAGCAGCATACAGCGGATAGCCGCCAGGGCTGCCATAGGTCGCATGGGCGACGTCGGCAACGATAGGGCTTGTTGCGGTGTAGATGGAGGCAGCAGGGGCAGGCGTGACCGCGTGCATCATCATATGCGATGCAGCCAGGGGTGGTTGTGCAGGCACCAAGGAGTGCGTGGTGGCCGGAGGCGGCGACGGTTGCTGGAACTGCGCCGATGCAGCGGCCGACGAGGAAGACACGCCGGCGTACAGTGAAGAAACCGGGCCGGCGAAGAGGGACCCCGCCGATTGGCTGGCGAAGAAGGACCCCGCCGATTAGGTCTGCAGGGGGCCGAGTGATCCCTCTGCCGTGTATGGCGCAGTCCCACCATTGAGTTGACGCGTGAGAGACGGTGGAAGGAACGCATGATCCATGTGGTAGGGCGGTGACAAGAGGGCGGGGAAGGAGACCGCAGCGACGGCGGCGCTCGAGGTGACGGCGGCGGCTGGCGGCGATGGCGGAGCGGAAGAAAAGAGATTAGATCGTTAGGTCGGATACTATATTAGACAAGAGTTTTAGGGCTTTGTGGCACACCTCCAACGTGAGGTGACCTTTGTATTATATTGAGAGTACATAATGATGTACAATACAATTACAGGTGGGGACACTAATAGCCTAGTATATACAGAGTCTAACACCTAGCCGCGAGGTCGTACACGTACGCGGAGACCTCGGGGGACTGGTACGTCCGCAGCCACAACAGCGTCTTCGTCACCGGGAGCTTGATAGCTGTGGCGAACTTGCCATCCCCCTTCTTTCTGACCGCAGTTAACCTGCTATTCTCACCCGCCGCTGCGGCTCCCATGGCCTCTACCACAGTCGAACGGAGGTGGATGCGCTTTGAGGTGGATGCCTGATGTGTGCAAGATGAGGGGATTTTAACAGCGGGTCTTGTGCAGCCCAGCCTCCGGCATCAAGCCGTGCGTCGCGTACGTACGTTTCAGACTCACTGGAACCATGCCGCCTCACCATGAACGGTGTGTGGGTATTAACACTGAGAAAAAATATATATCATGGCGTGCACGTATAGAACCGCCTTGCAGCTTGCATTGTTCCTTTTCATTTTTGTTTGGTTGTATTTCTCCTAGCTTATATTATTATACACGCACTGCTTTCTCGCTGATTAACACGACAAAAGATATATGCGATGGCCTGTACGTAAAGGGGTCAGGCACACTAGTAGAAGTTTCATTGCTGATTTTACTACTTCCGATGGCACGTCCTCGGTCGAAAAGAGCCGCACAACCAAGCTTATCATCTGATGCACCAGATGTGGCAAACATGTCTAGATGGTCGAAAAGAGCCGGCCATCCAACCCTGTCTATCAAACATCTGGTCACATTTTAAATGGTATTTGAACAAACCGGTCGATCATTTAAACCGGACCAATTTCATGACATTTTTAACATATTTCATTTAGCAAAAGTGTACATGACATTTTTTAATATAAAATGTTAACTTAGTCGAAATCTTCGCCAGCCATGGAGGCGTCCATGTTCCATGTACTGTCTTCCCCATGTCCGGCATCTTTGCCGGTTCTGCACTCCGGGAAGTGAAGCTGGTAGTCGCCGGCCATAAAGAGTAAGACATGGGCCACAGACATGCCCGCAAGGACACGGGCGCGTCCTCTCCCATGTGCTACTCTTCTTTGTCGAATTCCATCGCTTGGACATCGCCGGTCGATGTAAGGTCCATGATAGATGTGGACGGGCCGAACACATGGTCGTTGTGGCTCGACGGGAACCGTGGGTGATGAGGAGCTGCCGCCGTTTCCATTCGCAATTGCATTGCAGTCGGCACGAGCACTGCATGTGGTTTCATAAAGGTATCAACACTAGTAGAAAACAGAGCATATGTTCGGGCCAGATAAGCCCATTAGTCCCGGTTCAGTCACGAACCTGTACCCATGGGCCAATTGGTCCTGGTTCGTGAGGCCAGGGGCCTGCCGGGCCTCGTGGGGGCATTGGTCTCGGTTCGTCTGGCCCCTTTGCTCCCAGTTGGTGGGACGAACCGGGACCAATGGGCCTCGCTCCGGGCCCACCATCATTGGACCCGGTTCGTGGCACGAACCGGGACTAAAGGTCCTTTAGTCCCGGTTCGTGCCACGAACTGGGACCAATGTGTTGCCTATATATACCCCTCGCCCGCGAACAGAGCACTCCCACTGCTCTGTTTTTCCTGGCCGGCGAGGGGAGAGCTTTGTGGTGCTCTAGCTCACCTCCTATGCACACAGGTGTTCGATGGAATGCCCGAGCCACACTACTTAAGTTTTCTTCTCTCCAAGATCGACATTCAAGCTCCATTTTCCTCAAGATTTGTCTAGGTTTAGCGGTCCGTCAAATCCCGTCCCCTTCTTCATCCTCGTCGATCGCCCGCGCCGATCTCGTCGTTGGCACCACCGTGGTGACCCTCTTGTTCTTATCCCTTTTGAAAGTAAAAAATCCTTATTTGTATGTTTATATAGATACTTGTATAATTTTATTACTTTTATTATTGCTTCTTATTATTTAGTGCGATGGTTTTGGTATCCGCCCCCGTCGGCCCTCGTCCTGTCTATGATTCGGATGTGGTATATATTATCTTTATAACTATTTGGTTCATTTATTTTTTATGACAATTATGCCGACCAACGTGACATGGATTTTATTTATCTAGGAGGTATGTGATACGTCTCCGTCGTATCTATAATTTTTTATTGTTCCATGCCAATATTCTTCAACTTTCATATATTTTTGGCAACTTTTTATACTATTTTTGGGACTAACATATTGATCCAGTGCACAGTGCCAGTTCCTGTCTGTTGCATGTTTTATGTTTCGCAGAAACCCAATATCAAACGGAATCCAAGCGGGATAAAAACGGACGGAGAATTATTTTGGAATATTTGGGATTTTTCGGAGGAAGAATCAACGCGAAACAATGTCCGGGGCGGCCACGAGACAGGGGGGCACACCCTCCCCCCTGGACTCTTGTGGGCCACCCGTAATGCGGTTGACGCTCTTATTTTGCCGCAAGAAAGTTAATTTTACAAGAAAAATCTGGGCGAAAGATTCACCCCAATAGGAGTTATGGATCTCCAAATATAAAGGAAATGGTGAAGGGGCAGAAACAGAGAACGCAGAAACAGAGAGATAGATCCAATCTCAGAGGGGCTCTCGCTCCTCCCAAGCCATGGGAGCCAAGGACCAGAGGGGTAACCCTTCTCCCATTTTGGGAGGAGGTCAAGGAAGAATAAGAAGAAGGGGCCTCTCTCCCCCTTGCTTCCGGTGGTGCCGGAGCGCTGTCGGGGGCCATCATCATCTCCGCGATCTTCACCAACACCGCCGTCATCTTCACCAACATATCCATCACCTTCCCCCTTCTATATCCAGCGGTCCACTCTTCCGCAACCCGCTGTACCCTCTACTTGAACATGGTGCTTAATGCTTCATATTATTTTCCAATGATGTGTTGCCATCCTATGATGTCTGATTAGATTTTTGTTGTCCTATCAGTGATTGATGAATTGCTATGATTGGTTTGAGTTGCATGTTTTATTATTGATGCTGTCCTATTGTGCCCTCTGTGTCGCGCAAGCATGAGGGATTCCCGCTGTAGGGTGTTGCAATACGTTCATGATTCGCTTATAGTGGGTTGCGTGAGTGACTGAAACACAAACCCGAGTAAGTAGATTGTTGCGTATGGGATAAAGGGGACTTGATACTTTAATGCTATGGTTGGGTTTTACCTTAATGAATCTTTAGTAGTAGCGGATTCTTGCTAGAGTTCCAATCATAAGTGCATATGATACAAGAAGAGAAAGTATGTTAGCTTATGCCTCTCTCTCAAATAGAATTGCAATAGTGATTACCGGTCTAGTAACATAGTCAATTGCTTTGGGATAATTCCACAACTCCTACCACCACTTTTCCACACTCGCTATATTTACATTATTTGCATCTTTATCTAAACAGCCCCAAGCTTTTATTTACGTGTTCTATATTATCTTGCAAACCTATCCAACAACACCTACAAAGTACTTCTAGTATCATACTTGTTCTAGGTAAAGCGAACGTCAAGCGTGCGTAGAGTTGTATCGGTGGTCGATAGAACTTGAGGGAATATTTGTTCTACCTTTAGCTCCTCGTTGGGTTCGACACTCTTACTTATCAAAAACTGTTGCGATCCCCTACAATTGTGGGTTATCAAGACCTTTTTCTGGCACCGTTGCCGGGGAGTCATAGCGTGGGGTGAATATTCTCATGTGTGCTTGTTTGCTTTATGAGTAAGTAATTTTTATTTGTTGTTCTTAGTTGTTCTCTATCTTTAGTTATGGATATGGAACACAAAATACCAAAAAAATTAGAGGTACTTGCTACTCATGTAGATGGGGTAACTCCTAAAACCCCCGATTCTCATTATGTGAAAGATATTATGTACTATTTTGATAATCCTGAGAAAACCCCATTCAACTTTATAATGGGAGACACGTTGGATCAACATGAATAATTTAGGGATTATCGCTCTACACAAAAAGGGAAACTATTATGTGATCAATTTATTATGTTGCGTTGGTATGCCTGGTATCTATGCTTGAGATATGATATTACTTGTTGCTCTAGGACGAAGGCTCCACACCTTCCCTTTTCATGCAAATTTAATGATAAGTAGATCATTGATGGCGCGCGTTGCCGCGCCCGTCCATTTTTACAATGAAAAGGTAGGCATTGCCACAATTGCGTAAACTGAGCCATAACATGGTATTTGTCAATAAATAGAAGAATAGTTTTATTTGTTCTGTAGTGGTAGAGGGTCATATTAGTAATGAAATTGCAGATCAGGATTGACAGGGGTTCCAGATTTTAGGATTGGAATATTGGTATTCAACTTGGAGCATGAACGCTGAGACAAGGTTTAGAGTAGAATACCACTACAAAAATAATCATGGCTAACATAGATTGCTTCCATAATCGGTCCAGAAAACCAATCTTTTTGTCTTAACTAACCAAGAAAAACATATAGCCTTATTAATTGTAAACTTCTATGTTTTGGTCATACAAATTATAAGAATATTGTCAAACACATATAGCAAAATCAGCAGAAAATAAAGAAATGATATGTTGGAAAAAAATATAGGTGGCATTACATGTAGTGTGTTATCACTCGCTATGCACAAGTCATGAAAGCCATATATTGTAAATTTGTAACACAAGAATTCTCCTAAGCTTCTTACTTAGGATCAACATTCAACTTAAGACCACGTTTGTGGGGATATATATGAACAAAGCCTGACATACCACATACATGAGCATGCATGATTGACTTGAGAATTTCTAAGATTTTTGTTGAGCTTCTTGCCACAAGAATGTTTCTTGATAATATTGTCCGTATGTAGAACTGCTCATCTTGGGCTAGGTATGAGAAAAGTCCTTGATACAGAAGCATACATGATCTGGGTCTTCTCACCAACCACCTTGTCTCCTTTATCCAACTTTTTCACAAGAACAACAAACAAGAACCAAAAATATTTAAAACAATTACACAACTCAGGAGATCAATCCTTGCATATTTCATTCATTCTAATTATATTATTTTAAAAAAATCTGCAAAGCACTCACTTCTTGTTTCGGAATAGGAACACTACAACAATAAAATAACTCTGTCGTCTTTTCTACTCAAGAAAGCTAAGCCATTCTTTTGTTAAATTCCATGAACAACTTTGGGCGTTGGCCTTACCTAAATGATACCTAGAAATAAACCACAAGGAAACAAAAGTGAATTCCAAAGTCCAAAGCCATAATCATATTTAAGAAAGGAGATGGCCGTATATATGGCGGATCCTATCAATAAGTTATTATAGTTTTCAACACCCGATGATTAATGCTTAAAGATTTGAAACGCATAATGATTTTCAGATCATGACAAATGCAACTTATTGGTGAAAAGTAATGTGATGTGAGGAAAGGTATACCTGCAAACCTTCTGTCAGTTATTGCAGAATGAACAATGCCTTGTTTTGTTGCATTATAAACCTTGCTGCAAACTTTATACCATCACAATATTATTCTACATAAATCAACAGTTAAACGCTTGCTCTATCTAGTCTGATATATATGCAGCAATATATTATGCTAAGTGTCCGCAGTCCTGACAAGAATATGTTGCGACCATACAACCTTACTTTCAGAAGTGTGCATACAAATCCAATGTGAATTGGGGTAGTGCTAATAAATAAAACAAACCAAAATCGTATTTCTAGAGAAGCTAAGAAATTTACTGATGTAGATACATACTTTCTCATGTCTAGAGATTCCCTGTAACAGGAAAATAAAGGGTATGTGTGATTGTTGTGGTGCATTAATTAACACGGTCAGGCTTAGTTTTACATTACATACCATTTGGGTAAGATTTAATTCGAGGGCAATAGATATCATATACATATCCAGTAGCATCAATCATGGGCGCACATGCTTGGATATTAAGATGATACTGTATATGTGAGAACATGGAAACTAACCTGGTCAACAGACATTGAAAATCATGTGCTCTAGGATTCCAATACCTCAACTGAGATCTAAGAGCACCTGGAATACATATATTTTAATTGTTGCAGTGGCCTTGAATTCCAGCTCCAGGTTATTCCAAATGGCTTCATCCATGAAGAACATGCCTTTAGTAGACTCCATTGGGAAGTCCTCCAGCTTCTCTAAATCCCCAAATCCGTCTCCTCACTCATGTATGCAGCTTCTCGCAGGAATCTCGTTCCGTTCGGCACGCTGCCTGTGATTTCTGTAGGCTTCGTTCCTAAAACACATATAATTATTATGAATCAATAAATTATATATGTTGCTTAAAATTTATGATTTTTTTTGCAAATCTGCCTTAGCCCTTAGATCCTCAAACCAACATACTAGAACCAGCATCCTGTGGCGGATTGGAAGGGAAAAAATAGTGTAAGAAAGGATCTAACCATGGCCACCTGCCCACCTCATCACGATTGATGGCAGCCTCCATCGGCAAGGGATCTGCCTGTCCCTCCTGCATAACACCTTTTTCTCATCCACCTGGGTTGTGACCGATTCATCAAATCTTCCACGACGGAGGCAGGGAAGGATGCATGTGATGCCCGTAAAAAAGAGGATGTGACGGTCTGGCCATCACAACTCCATCGTGGCTGATTCGCACCGCTGGGAGGGGTGTGGTTCGCCGTACCTCCGTCTTGGCCTGATCCGCATCGCTGGGAGGGGTGTGGTTAGCCATCGTCGCCGGTGGGGCTAGGCTAGGGCTGGAGTGCAAAAGGAAGAGGCGCTACGAGTGGGGCAGCGTGGAAAGCCTGTTCATGACGCTGAGATGGGCTGCCAGTGAGGCCCAATCAACCATATGGCTCCGATTTTTCTTCCAGAGTAGCATCCACTTAGGGACAGTTGGCCGAGTGAGGAACATCGTGGCGCTAATGGCAGATTAGACGACCAGATAAGACCCAGACACGTAATCGAACGGTTTAGAACGCTAATAGCCTGAGATTGCTCCGATAATGCCCAGTTATAATATATCTAAATGAAACCTTAGCTTCTTATGCTAATGGTATATATGATTACTATGATGTGGAACAAATAGAAGAATTTGTTGCTTTTATGGGTGCTTATGAGATTGAATCTATGTTTAAAGCGTTTGACGATTTTGATGATTCAGCTTATAGGCCTGAAAATCTTGCTATACTTAGATATTGCTATGAAAATTATGAATAAAATTACTATATTAATGTTTTTATGAAGAAAGTCTCCGCTGTCCAAGAAGAGACTAATATTTTGCAGGAAGCTATGGAAGAAGAAATTGATGAAACTGTGAGCTCATTGGATGAAAAAGATGATGAGGAGAGCGAAGAACAAAAGGAGGAAGAGCGGTTTGATCACCCGTTCCCACCTTCTAATGAGAGTAACTCTTCAACTCATACATTGTTTAATTCCCCTTCATGATTACCGAAGGATGATTGCTATGATAATTGCTATGATCCCGTTGATTGTCTTGAAATATCCCTTTTTGATGATGCTTGCTATGCTTGTGGCCAAGATGCCAATATGAATTATGCTTATGGAGATGAACTTGCTATAGTTCCTTATGTTAAACATGAAATTGTTGCTATTGCACCCACGCATGATAGTCCTATTATCTTTTTGAATTCTCCCACTACACTATATCGGAGAAGTTTGTGCTTATTAAGGATTATATTGATGGGTTGCCTTTTACCGTTGCACATGATGATTTTGATGAATATAATATGCATGTGCTTGCTGCTCCTACTCGCAATTATTATGAGAGAGGAACTACATCTCCACCTCTCTATGTTTCCAATATGATAAAATTGCAAGAAACTGTTTATACTATGCATTGGCCTTTACTATGTGTGCATGAATTGTTCTTTTATGACATGCCGATGCATAGGAAGAGAGTTAGACTTCGTTGTTGCATGACATATGTTACTTTGTGATCACTACTAAATTACAAATCATTGTTAATTAAAATTGGCTTTGATATACCTTGGGATCCGGGTGGATTCATTACTTGAGCACTATATGCCTAGCTTAATGGCTTTAAAGAAAGCGCTGCCAGGGAGACAACCCAGAAGTTTTAGAGAGTCATTTATTTCTGTTGAGTGCTTTTATATAGTTTAAAAACAAAAAAATAAAGAGGGGAACCTAAAAACTTTTCAGAAAGGAAAGTGAAAGTGAGAGAGACAAGCATTGTTGAAGTGGGAGAGCTCCTTGAACTTTGCCATGCTCACGGAAAGTTTGTGAATCTTGATTACAGAAACTTTTCATCAAAAATAATTATCCCCTTGTATAATTCCATTGTATTATAAAAATGATGTGCCAAGGTTTGCCTTTAGGATGTTTACAATGCTTGTTGGTTTGTATGGTGCAGGACAGAAACTTTGGCTGTAGCGCGCGATTTTACATTTTTAGGTGGAATGTCAATTGGTTCTGATTCCATTTGCACTGTCTTGCTGTACAACTTGTTTACGTCTTCTAATTTTGGTAGATTTTTAGGGGTACCAGAAGTATGGTGAATGTTCAGATTGCTAAAGACTGTTCTGTTTTTGACAGATTCTGTTTTTGATGCATAGTTTGCTTGTTTTGATGAAACTATCAATTTATATTAGTGGATTAAGCCATGAAAAAGTTATATTACAGTAGACACAATGCAAAAACAAAATATGAATTGGTTTGCAACAGTACTTACAGTGGTGATTTGCTTTATTATACTAACGGATCTTACCGAGTTTTCTGTTGAAGTTTTGTGTGGATGAAGTGTCTAAACGAGGAGGTTTCAATATGAGGAAAAGGAAGAGAGGCAAGAGCTCAAGCTTGGGGATGCCCGAGGCACCCCAAGTAAATATTTAAGTAGACTCAAGCGTCTAAGCTTGGGGATGCCCCGGAAGGCATCCTGTCATGGTGGGCGCACGACAGATGACAAGGGATGGCTAAAGAGAGGAGGAGGCTCGAGGGCGTTGGTGGGCTTCGGAGGCGAGGTTGATATGCGCGGGCACGGGACGCCGGACATACCCAGGTTCGGGGCTCTCCGGAGAGATAACACCCCTAGTCCTGCCGAGTTTAGTTGGATGGTCGATAGTACAATGTCGCTCCTGGAGCTGTATGGAGGAGGAAGGAGGCTGGCCAAGGCTCGGGCTGCTCCTTCCCTCTGGTGTTGCTATGTAGTGGCTAGTGCTATCTTGCTTGCTTGCTTTATCTTGTATGGCTTTGCATGCTGGGGATCTCACATATCATGCCCCTGTAGGCGTGGACTCCTGGGGGGTTTTATAGATCAACCCACCCAGGGTTACAATGGTAATATGCCGAGTCGGTGGGTCCGCATTGTCGTTGGCCGTGTGGTCTCTGTATGCCTTTATGCCGCCATCAAGTTGAGGTCAACGAATCACTGCCGTTCATTTATCATAACTTTGTAATTTTGAATCTCCTCCTTTCGTTTTCTATCGTTTTAGTAATATTGAATCTCCTCCATTCGTTTTCTATCATTTTAATAATATAATATATTTGATTTTGGTAGTACCGTTGAATTTGGTTGCTGCTATTCATTTATGTATGTGAAGGAATTGGATAATGTGCTCTTTTTTTGTTTGCAAAATGAAGGACGCTGCATCCAGGTAGTGGGAATAGTTAGTCCTTGCTATCAATAGTAGTAGCATTATTCACTGTGGAGTGTGATGGAATTTGATGATCATCTACTTTTGCCTATCACCTACTTCTGATGTTTTCCCTGAAAGTGACACGTGATCTTCCTTTGTTTTTCTTTAGCTGATAGTATGATAACTGCTTGCTTGGCAGAAGTTATGCTTGTGATGCTTCTTATATAAATAAAGAAACTGAGATTTAGTTCGATTTGGAGTGCCTCTTGTTCTACCACAGTTCCTTCTCTTAGAGTTGTATTTGTACTACAGGTTTTGGATTGGGAGGGGAAAATGCTCTTCTTTCAGTCTCTGTTGAAGTCAAACCCATCCATGCAAAATCTGTACTTAGTAGAATTAATCTAGATGAATATATATGCCTTGCAGTTTTATCATGCATGACATTCAACTAACTTGCTCTTGTCCATGCAGACGGAGTAGGAGGACGAGCAGCAACAGCAAATCAGTCTAATGATGACGGGGTGCGGGAGGCAATGGTGATCATGCTGATGGCATGAAGAAGGCTGATGACCACAACCTGGACCTGTTGGCATTTCGAGTGGCAAACATAGGCGGCGTGGAGACAACAAACTGGACCACCCACCTCCCTTGCCTTTTTAATTTTGGTTGTGGTGGTTGCATCACCGGCGCGGTCGCAAATCAGTATGTAGTGTGCTTGTGGTGTTGGGTCTGGACTGCAGTGTCCATCCAGTAGGTTAGGTGGTGTTGCTGCTAGATCCAATGATGCTCACCTAAGTTTTGTGTTATGTGGAGGCCAACCTTTGTGATCTTATTTGTCAGACACTTGTGTGATCTCGTCTTACTTTGTGATACAGGTCGTATGATATATATGTTTTTATGGATGATCTTGTCTTATTTTCCTGTGGTTTGTCTTGATATTTGTGATATATGCATGCGCTATACATATGAATATGAATTGCTGAACATACTATAAATCAATGACAGAGATGGCAAAGAAGGAGATTTGCTGTCTGTGCATCTGGACACTTTGCCCTCTGCTGGCAGACAGCAAAGAAGCAAAAACTTTGCCATCTGCTGGCAGACGGCAAAGACCTTTGCTTCTTTGCCGTCAGCCGCAGACGGCAAAGGCCTGTCGTTAGCCACCTAACGGACTAACAACGCAAATTTTGCCGTCTACTTTCTTTGCCGTCCGCTGCTGATGGCAAAGGCTCCTTTGCCGTCAGCCGCCAAAAGCAGACGGCAAAGTAGCTCTTTGCCGGATCTTACGTTGCCGGAGCCTGTTGCCGTCCGCGGCGGACGGCAAAGACCTTTGCCGTCCGCCATTCATGCCTTTGCCGTCCGCCGTGGCAGACGGCAAAGTAGTTGATTCCTGTAGTGATGGTGCGGAGTGCTGACATCGGCTGGTGGCTGCGTTTGCTGAAGCGCTGGCATCCTTCGCACTTGAGGACGAGCAACTCGGCGTCTTCGAGGGCCGTTGGCCAGTAGAAGCCGTGGCGAAATGCCTTGGCCACGAGGGATCGAGATGCGGTGTGGTGCCCGCACTCGCCCTGGTGAATGTCGAGGAGGATGTCGATGCTGCGGTCCTGCTCGACGCAGCACTGGAACACGCCGGTAGAGCTGCGCTTGACGAGCTCGTTGTTGATGATGTTGTAGGCGGACGCCCGGTGCTGAACTTGCTGAGCCTCGGTCTCGTCCATGGGGAGAACCCCATTCTCCAGCCATTCTGATATCGGCAGGGCCCAAGATGGGGCCGTGACGACGGTGAAGACGGCCACCTGGGTGGGTTCCGAGTCGGCGGCTCCTGGGCCGGGTTGAGCAGCCTCCGGGTTGGTGACGGCGACGGCCGGGTCTGGGGTGATGGTGGCCGGGTTGAGCTGAGCAGCCCCCGGGCCGGGTTGAGCTGAGCAGCCCCCGGGCCGGGTCCTCTGGGACGTGGATGGCCTCGGAGTCCGGTGACGGCTTGACGGACGGCTTGCGCAGGTGCTCGAGGGAGACGCCAGATGGGATGGCTTGACGTGACGAGGCGATCTTGGCGAGCGTGTCGGCTGCCTCATTCTCTGCACGCGGGACGTGGAGGAACTCGCAGCCATCGAAGGATCCGGACAGCTTCCGGGTGAGGAAGCGGTAGCTTGCCATGTTGGAGTCGCGCGCGTCCCACTCATTGGAGCACTGCTGCACCACCAAGTCCGAGTCACCGTAGCACAGGATGCACCGGATGCCGAGTTCCTTGGCGAGCCGGAGGCCGTGCACAAGGGCTTCGTATTCGGCGACGTTGTTGGAGGCGGCGAAGTGGATCTAGAGTGCGTAGCGGAGTCGGTCACCCTTTGGAGATGACAATATGATGCCGACCCCTAAGCCGAGTCGCATCTTGGACCCGTCGAAGTGCATGCGCCAATGCGTCGAGTCGGGAGGCGGCGGCAGGTACTGGGTCTCGGTCCAGTCGACGAGGAAATTGGCCAAGGCCTGAGACTTGATCATGGTGCGGGGCTCGTAGAGGATGGTGTGGCCGGCTAGCTGGATTGCCCACTTGGCAACCCAGCCAGAGGCGTCCCGGCACCTGATGATTTCTCCCATTGGCGCCGTGCTGACGACGTGTTCTTGAAAGTAGTGCTTCAGCTTCTTGGCGGTGAGGTACACGCCGTAACACATCTTCTGGTAGTGCGGGTAGTTCTGCTTGGAGGTGGAGAGCACTTCGCTCAGGTAGTAGACCGGGCGCTAGATGGCCTGGATCTTGCCCTTCTCCGGTCGCTCGACCACCAGCACCGTGCTGACCGCCCGCGAGGTCGCGGCTATGTAGAGCAACAACGGCTCCTTGTCGGTCGGCGCGGCCAGGACGGGTGCGGTGGAGAGCATGCGCTTGAGGTCTTGGAAGGCTTCGTCCGCCTTGCCGTTCCACTCGAACGAGCTTGTTTTCTTCCTTAGCTGGTACAGGGGCAGTGCCTTCTCGCCCAACGGGCTTAGAAACCGGCTGACCGAAGCCAGGTAGCCAGTGAACTTCTGGACATTGCGCAGCCAGGTTGGCTTGCGCATGCGCTCGATGGCCTTGACTTCTCCGGTTTTGCCTCGATGCTGCGTTCCGAGATGAGGAAGCTGAGCAGCTTTCCGGCTGGGACGCCGAAGACGCACTTTTCCGGGTTGAGCTTGACCTTGTATTCACGGAGGTTGGCGAATGTTTCCTTCAGATCGTCGAGGAGCGTGAGGTGCTGCTTGGTCTTCACCACGATATCGTCCATGTACATGTGGATGTTCTTGCCGAGTTGCGGTAGCAAGCATTTCTGCATGCAGCGTTGGAAGGTGGCGCCGGCATTATTCAACCCGAACGACATGGTGATGTAGCAGTACGCCCCGAAGGGCGTGACGAAGGACGTCTTTCAGGGCATCGACCGTGTCCAGCTTGATCTGGTGATAGCCGGAGTAGGCGTCCAGGAAGGACAGCAGCTCACACCCAGCAGTCGAGTTGATGACTTGGTCGATCCGCGGGAGAGCGAACGGATCCTTGGGACAGGCCTTGTTGAGGCTGGTGTAGTCGATACACATGCGCTAGGTCTTGTTCTTCTTTAGGACGAGGACTGGGTTGGCCAGCCACTCGGGGTGAAACACTTCCATTATGAAGCCGGCCGCCAAGAGCTTGGCGACCTCTTCACCAATGGTTCTTCTCTTCTCTTCGGAAAATCGACGGAGGGGTTGACGGACAGGCTTGGCGTCCTTGCGGACGTGAAGTTTGTGCTCGGCGTACTTCCTCGGGATACCCGACATGTCTTTATGGGTCCATGCAAAGATATCCTGATTCTCACGGAGGAAGTCGACGAGCTCGCCTTCCTATTTGCTGTCGAGGCGGGTGCCTATGACAACGTACTTGCTGCAGCTGGGGTCTTCCGGGTTCAGCTTCACTTTCTTGGTTACCTTGGAGGGCTTGAAGGCGGCCTCATCTGTCGGGTCCAGGGTCGGGATCGACGCATCGGAGGCCTCGCCGGCTAGCGCGACGATTCGGTCGAGCTGGCGCCGCTCCTCGGCAATGACCAGCGACTCAGCCAGCTTGGCGCCGTCTCGGGCGCACTCCAGAGACTTGTTGTAGTCGCCGGTGATGGTAATGAGGCCCCTGGGACCCGGCATCTTCATCTTCAGGTACGCGCAGTGGGGGGCCTCCATGAACTTGGCGAGCGCGGGCCGGCCCAGCAGCGCATGATATGCGCTGGACAGGTCCATCACCTCGAACCAGATTGGTTCGCGTCAGAAGTGGCTGCTGTCGCCGAATAGGATGTCGAGCCGGACCCGGCCAATGGGTGAACAGGAGAGGCCGGGTACGATGCCGTGGAAGACGGTCCGGGTTGGCTCCAGGTCCTTGGCCTTGAGGCCGAGCTTGGTCATCGTGTCGCGGTAGAGGATGTTGATGCTGCTGCCGCCATCGATGAGGACTCGAGAGAACTTGCAGGTGCGCCGCGCGACGATGGTCAGGTTGAGGACGAGGGCGTATCCACCCGGACTCAGCATGATTGCCGGGTGATCCTCCCGGTTCCAGGTGATTGGGCGATCCGACCAATGCATGAAATCCGTCTTAGCCGGGACGACGGTGTTCACCTCCTGCCGGAGGAGGCGCTCACTGCGCTTGTCGTCGCCGAGGCTGGTGAAGACGACATAGGCCGCGTTCTGGTCCGGGTAGGCGTTGTTCCGCATCGCGCCGCCAGCGGGGGGCGGCGGTGGAGGCGGAGGCGGCTGCCCCGCGCCCGGAGCCGGGCCGGAGCCGGAGGAGGCGGAATGTCGCCCCTCATGATGCGCTTGGTGATGGAGCATTGTGGAAGCGTGTGCGTCGAGGGTCTTGCGCCGCTGTGGTGCTTGGATGGGGCGTCGAGAATCTCTTCAAAGCTCATGGCGGGTTGCCACACCATCTCGCCGGTCTGCCGGTGCTTCTGCCGGGTCCGCCGCGGGCTCGGAGGCCACGACGAGCCGGTTGTCGTGACATTGCGCCGGCTGCTCGGCTTTGCGCTTGTTGTTTTGGTGGTGCTGCTGTCGGCTGCTTTCGCCGGCCGGCTTCTATGGAGGGACCGGCTTCGCCTTGCCGGCCTCATCCAGCGCCACCTGGATCTTCATGGCGGAGTCGACGTTGGTGTACTTGTCCGCCGTCACCATTAGCGCGGCCATGGTGGCCGGCTCAGAGCGTAGAAGCTTGTGCTTGAGGAGGGTGCCGTCTCGGCACCCGCTGACAAAGTATTGGATCGCCTGGACTTCATAGACGCCCTCACAGCTATTCTCGAGCTCGGTCTAGCGAGCGAGGTACTCGCGGCCGGTCTCTGTCGGCCCCTGCACGCACATGCGAGATGGCTGGGGCGACCGGGCCGCTTGTACGTCCCCGTGAAGTTGCGGACAAATGCTTCCTCGAAGTCGACCCATGCGTTGATGCTACCCATCGGCAGGCTATTCAACCATGTACGAGCTGATCCTTGGAGCATGAGCGGTGTGTAGCGCACGGCGGGACGACGATTGGCACCGGTGATGAAAATGGCCGCGGTGTAGTCGGTGAGCCAGTCTTCTGGCTTCATGGTCCCATTGTACTTGGGGGTGTCACGGGGAAGCACGAACCCCTTGGGGAAGGGCTCCTCCCGGATGCGTGGGCCGAAACACACCGACCCGATAGCGCCGCTCTCCTTCACCTCCAGGGAGCGAGCGAGCTGATCGATGCGGTGGTGCGCGTCGGCGTCGTCGATGGCGCGCAGGCCGAGTCGACTGGCGGCCAGGCCCCGAGGGGCCAGGTCGGCTGGAGCCGGACGCCGGCCAGGCTGGCTGGGTCCACGCTGGGTCTCTAGGGCGGGCTCGTTGCCCAAAGCATCGGCGGCGGTGCCGGCCAGGTTGCGCCGGGTCTGGGCTTGGCCAGAGTGCGCCTCGCCGGGCGGGGAGGAGGCCGTGTGCAGGAGTTCTCCGGGTCCGCCAAGGCGGGCGGAGCCGGACCCCGCCGGCTTGGTGAGCTGGTTGTGGCGATCCTGCTGGGTGTTGGCGGCGTGTAGGAGCTCGCGCATCCGCCCGATGCGCTCCTTTAGCTCCTCGCCCGCGAGTTGGTTGAGGCCGACAGGGGCTGCCTCCGCAGCGCGCATGTTCTTGACTGGGGTCTTGTAGACGGTCCGAACGGCGCCGAAGGCCCGACCGATCGCTCCTCCCCAGGCGCGAGTATCGGCGGCCTTGCTTGGCTCGGCCGCAGTGGGCGTGAATCCGTGGGCGGCGTCGTGCTCCATCTGAGAAGCTTCCAGGTGGTGCCTGGTGGCGGACAGCGTATCGAACAGGTCCAGCATTTGCTGGCGCCTGTCCTCGAGCTGGGTTCGGGCTTCAGCGACGTTGGTGGCGTCAACGTCGGTGCCGATGGGGATGTGGAGGCTCTGCATCGTGGCGCGCAGCGGGTCGGACGGCTCCATCCGTGCCGTGGCGCCCGCGGCTTTGGCGACTCTTCTCGCCTTGCTCGACGAGGAAGAGGCGCCATCGCCGGCGACGAAGACCTCCACGTGGGCGTCCATCGCCCCTGAAGTGAATCCGCCGCTGAGAGGGAGCGGGGAGTTGTAGTAGCTGAGCACCTACCTGGGGTACTTGTCGGTCGTGAGCGCGTTGGGGATGCGCAACACAGTGAAGGAGGCGGTGAGCGTGCCGATGACGTCGTCCGCCAGAGCGACGGACTCGTCAGAGTAGGAGAAGGGCCCCGTCCGAAGCATGCTTCCGGCCAGCTCCTTGAGCTGCCCCACGGTGGGAGCCAACTGTCGTGGTGGGCGCACGGCAGATGCCATGGGATGGCTAAAGAGAGGAGGAGGCTCGAGGGCGCTGGTGGGCTTCGGAGGCGAAGTTGATATGCGCGGGCGCGGGACGCCAGACATACCCAGGTTCAGGGCTCTCCAGAGAGATAACACCCCTAGTCCTGCCGAGTTTAGTTGGATGGTCGATAGTACAATGTCGCTCCTGGAGCTGTATGGAGGAGGAAGGAGGCTGTCCAAGGCTCGGGATGCTCCTTCCCTCTGGTGTTGCTATGTAATGGCAAGTCCTATCTTTCTTGCTTGCTTTATCTTGTATGGCTTTGCATGCCGGGGATCACACATATCATGCCCCTGTAGGCGTGGACTCGTGGGGGGTTTTATAGATCAACCCACCCAGGGTTACAATGGTAATATGCCGAGTCGGTGGGTCCGCATTGTTGGTGTCCGGGGTACCGGGCTGGGTCCCGCTTGGGAGCTTGTGGTTCGTCAGGTTCCCCTAGGTGCGGGACCTACGTGCCTAGGGGGGCTGTGCGCCGTATTGTCGATCGTCATGGCGTGGCTGAGTCGAGCCATGCATAGTGTTCTCCGTCAGGCTGCCGCTTGCTGTTGTCAGTGGTGAGGTCGGGAACACTGTTGCTGTGCCAGCCCTGGTCAGCGGGTAGGTAAGGAGCACTGTTGCCATGGTCCGGCTGACCACATGCATGGGCGGGGGCAATGTAGTCTTGGTCATCGGTGATTGAGGTCTCATCCCATCGTACGGCCTGGATGGGACGGGAGCTGACCCGTGGCTGGGTTGCCATAGATGCCACGGGTGGGTTGTCTTGCTGGGGAAGCCAAGGTTGCGCCGGGCTGAGTTGCCTTGCGCCAGCCGCTGCGGCCGGGTCGACGTACCTTGCCGAGTCGAGGTTCTTGGCCGGGTGGCGCGCCTTGCCGGGTCGAGCGACCCGGCCTGGCGCACGCCGGTTTGCGGGGCGATGCGTGCCCTACTGTTTTTGAGATAGACCCGGGTTCCGTTGCCTGCCTGGGGTTCATCCCCCCGACACATCCCCTCTTTCTTCAACAAGTATCGGTATGTTTTCGTATTCGTTTCGTTCATGCATTATGTGCAAGTTTTGGAGCGTCTTTTGCATTTAGGTTTCACTTTTCTTTTACGCACCATGCTGGTATGAGATAGTCCTTGGTTGATTTATAGAATGCTCATTGCACTTCACTTAAATCTTTTGAGTATGGCTTTATAGAATGCTTCATGCGCTTCACTTATATCATTTGAAGTCTAGATTGCTTGTTTCTCTCCACATAGAAAACCGCCATTTGTAGAATGCTCTTTTGCTTCATTTATATTTGTTAGAGCGTGGGCATATCTTTTGTAGAAAGAATTAAACTCTCTTGCTTCACTTATATATATTTAGAGAGATGATAGGAATTGGTCATTCACATGGTTAGTCATAAAATCTTACATAAACTTGTAGATTGCTGAATATGATATGTTTGATTCCTTGCAATAGTTTTGCGATATAAAGTTGGTGATATTAGAGTCATGCTAGTGGGTGGTTTTGGATTGTAGAGACACTTGTGTTGAGGTTTGCAAGTCCCGTAGCATGCACGTATGGTAACCGTTGTGTGACAAATTTGAAGCATGGGGTGTTTCTTTGATTGTCTTCCTTATGAGTGGCAGTCGGGGACGAGCGATGGTCTTTTCCAACCAATCTATCCCCCTAGGGGCATGCGTAGTAGTACTTTGCTTCGAGGGCTAATAAACTTTTGCAATAAGTATATGAGTTCTTTATGACTAATGTGAGTCCATGGATTATACGCACTTTTACCTTTCCATCATTGCTAGCCTCTTCGGTACCGTGCATTGCCCTTTCTCACCTCGAGAGTTGGTGCAAACTTCACCGGTGCATCCAAACCGCGTGATATGATATGCTCAATCACACATAAGCCTCATTATATCTTCCTCAAAACAGCCACCATACCTACCTATCATGGCATTTCCTTAGCCATTCCGAGATATATTGCCATGCAACTTCCATCATCATCATATACATGACTTGAGCATTTATTGTCATATTGCTTTGCATGATCGTAAGATAGCTAGCATGATGTTTTCATGGCTTGTCCATTTTTTGATGTCATTGCTATGCTAGATCATTGCACATCTCGGTACACCGCCGGAAGCATTCATATAGAGTCATATCTTTGTTCTAGTATCGAGTTGTAATTGAGTTGTAAGTAAATAAAAGTGTGATGATCATCATTATAGAGCATTGCCCCATAAAAAAAATAAAAAAAGGAAAAAAAAGGAAAGGCCAAAGAAGCCTAAATAAAAAAGGGGGCCCAAGAAGCCCACCCAAAAAGAAAAAAAAAGAAAAGAAAAGGAGCAATGTTACTATCCTTTTTCCACACTTGTGCTTCAAAGTAGCACCATGTTCTTCATATAGAGAGTCTCTTATGTTGTCACTTTCATATACTAGTGGGAATTTTTCATTATAGAACTTGGCTTGTATATTCCAACGATGTGCTTCCTCAAATGCCCTAGGTCTTCATGAGCAAGCAAGTTGGATGCACATCCACTTAGTTTTCAGTTTGAGCTTTCATACACTTACAGATCTAGTGCATCCGTTGCATGGCAATCCCTACTCCTCGCATTGACATCAATTGATGGGCATCTCCATAGCCCGTTGATTAGCCGCGTCGATGTGAGACATTCTCCCTTTTTGTCTTCTCCACATAACCCCCATCATTATATTCTATTCCACCTATAGTGCTATATCCATGGCTTGCGCTCATGTATTGCGTGAGGGTTGAAAAAGCAGAAGCGCGTTAAAAAGTATGAACCAATTGTTCGGCTCGTCATTGGGGTTGTGCATGATGGGAGCATTTTGTGTGACGAAGATGAAGCATCGCCAAATTGTATGATTTTGTAGGGATAAGCTTGCTTTGGCCTTGTTGTTTTGAAAAGACATGATTGCTTTATTGGTACACTCAAAGTATTATCGTTTTTATGTTAAATGATAGACTATTGCTTTGAATCACTCGTGTCTTAATATTGATGCCATGATTAGACATATGATCAAGATTATGCTAGGTAGCATTCCACATAAAAAATTATCTTTTTTATCATTTACCTACTCGAGGACGAGCAGGAATTAAGCTTGGGGATGCTGATATGTCTCTGTAGTATCTATATTTTTTGATTGTTCCATGCCAATATTCCTGAACTTTCATATATTTTTGGCAACTTTTTGTACTATTTTTGGGACTAACATATTGATCCAGTGCCCGGTGCCAGTTCCTGTCTGTTGCATGTTTTATGTTTCGCAGAAACCCAATATCAAACGGAATCCCACCGGGATAAAAACGGACGGAGAATTATTTTGGAATATTTGGGATTTTCCGGAGGAAGAATCAACGCGAAACGGTGTCCGGGGTGGCCACGAGACAGGGGCGTGCCCTCCCCCCTGGGCGCGCCCTGGACTCTCGTGGGCCACCCGTAAGGCGGTTGATGCTCTTCTTTTGCCGCAAGAAACCTAATTTTACAAGAAAAATCTAGGCGAAAGATTCACCCCAATAGGAGTTATGGATCTCCAAATATAAAGGAAACAGTGAAGGGGCAGAAACAAAGAACGTAGAAACAGAGAGATAGATCCAATCTCGGAGGGGCTCTCGCCCCTCCCAAGCCATGGGAGCCAAGCACCAGAGGGGAAACCCTTCTCCCATATAGGGAGGAGGTCAAGGAAGAAGAAGAAGAAGGGGGCCTCTGTCCCCCTTGCTTCCGGTGGCGCCGGAGCGCTGCCGGGGGCCATCATCATCACTGCAATCTTCACCAACACCACCGTCATGTGCACCAACATCTCCATCACCTTGCCCCTTCTATATCCAGCGGCCCACTCTCCCACAACCCGCTGTACCCTCTACTTGAACATGGTGCTTAATGCTTTCATATTATTTTCCAATGATGTGTTGCCATCCTATGATGTCTGAGTAGATTTTCTTGTCCTATCGGTGATTGATGAATTGCTATGATTGGTTTGAGTTGCATGTTTTATTATTGGTGCTGTCCTATTGTGCCCTCCGTGTCGCGCATGCGTGAGGGATTCCTGCTATGGGGTGGTGCAATATGTTCATGATTCACTTATAGTGGGTTGCGTGAGTGACTGAAACACAAACCCGAGTAAGTAGATTGTTGCATATGGGATAAAGGGACTTGATACTTTAATGCTACGGTTGGATTTTACCTTAATGAATCTTTAGTAGTTGCGGATGCTTGCTAGAGTTCCAATTATAAGTGCATATGATCCAAGAAGAGAAAGTATGTTAGCTTATGCCTCTCCCTCAAATAGAATTGCAATAGTGATTACCGGTCTAGTAACATAGTCAATTGCTTAGGGACAATTCCACAACTCCTACCACCACTTTTCCACACTCGCTATATTTACTTTAGTTGCATCTTTATCTAAACGGCCCCTAGCTTTTATTACGTGTTCTTTATTATCTTGCAAACCTATCCAACAACACCTACAAAGTACTTCTAGTTTCATACTTGTTCTAGGTAAAGTAAACATCAAGCGTGCGTAGAGTTGTATCGGTGGTTGATAGAACTTGAGGGAATATTTATTCTACCTTTAGCTCCTCATTGGGTTCGACACTCTTACTTATCGAAAATTGTTACGATCCCCTACACTTGTGGGTTATCAAGAGTATGTGAACCGGCAATTCTAACCGACCCTATTGTTGAGTGGTTAAATTTAGTTGAAGAAGAAAACAATTTCTTGAAGGAAAAACTAAAAAAATTGAGGAGGAGAAGATGATATTGGAGTTGCATGTTGTGGATGTCGTCAATGATCACAAGATCAAGATGGATGAAATGCGCTTGAAGATTAGAAAGATTAGAAAATATGCCATTCATACCGAGGCTTGGTATCATTATGCCGTTGGATCAATTGTTACCTTGGTTGCGATTATGATCGCATTTGTTTTGGAATTGAAATGTTTTACATAGTTTCAATGCATGGTTTAATTAATTAGATGCTCTGGAGAGCTATATGTTGTTAGATGAGAACTATGTATGTACTTTGGTTTTAATGTGATGATGAACTTCTATTAATTTGGTCACTTAATTATCTATTCATGATGTTATGTAATGGTTTTTGACACACTTAATTATATATAATGCACGCAGATGAACCGGCAATGGATGTATGGTGACAAACACACCTCCGAGTACATTAAGGGCATGCATGATTTTCTTGAAGTGGCTGAAGAAAACAAGCAGAATGGTTTTATGTGTTGTCCATGACCTATATGTGGGAATACGAAGTCTTACTCGGACTCGAAAATCATTCACACCCACTTGCTTTATAAGGTTTCATGCCGCACTATAATGTTTGGACCAAGCACGGAGAAATAGGGGTTATGATGGAAGACAACAAAGAAGAAGAGGGCGATGAGAATTATGTGCCCACCGAATACGGTGATGCTGCAACGGGGGAAGCTGTTGAAGATCAAGAGGAACCAGACAATGCGCCCGATGATGATCTCCGCCGGGTCATTATTGATGCAAGGAGTCAGTGTGAAAGTCAAAAGGAGAAGGTGAAGTTCGATCGCATGCTAGAGGATCACAAAAAAGGTTTGTATCCCAATTGTGAAGATGGTAATACAAAGCTCGGTACCGTACTGGAATTGCTGCAGTGGAAGGCAGAGAATGCTGTGCCTGACAAAGGATTTGAGAAGCTACTGAAAATATTGAAGAAGAAGCTTCTAAAGGATAATGAATTGCCCGACAGTATGTATGCAGCAAAGAAGGTTGTTTTCCCTCTAGGATTGGAGGTGCAGAAGATATATGCATGCCCTAATGACTGCATCCTGTGTCGTGGTGCGTATGAGGATTTGAACGCACGCCCGGTATGCGGTGCATTGCGGTATAAGATCAGACGAGATGACCTTGTGATGTTGACGGCGAGCGCCCCCGGAAGAGGGTTCCTGCCAAGGTGATGTGGTATGCTCCTATAATACCATGGTTGAAACGCCTGTTCAGAAACAAAGAGCATGCCAAGTTGATGTGATGGCACAGAGATGACCGTAAGAAAGACGGGAAGTTGAGAGCACCCGCCGACGGGTCGAAGTGGAGAAAAATCGAGAGAAAGTACTGGGAGGAGTTTGTAGGTGATGCAAGGAACGTATGGTTTGGTTTAAGCGCGGTTGGCATTAATCCTTTCGGGGAGCAGAGCAGCAATCACAACACCTGGCCCGTGACTCTATGTATCTATAACCTTCCTCCTTGGCTGTGCATGAAGCGGAAGTTCATTATGATGCCAGTTCTCATCCAAGGCCCTAAGAAACCCGGCAACGACATTGATGTGTACCTAAGGCCATTAGTTGAAGAAATTTTATAGCTGTGGATTGGAAAAGGTATACGTGTGTGGGATGAGCACAAATAGGAGGAATTTGACCTGCATGCGTTGCTGTTTGTCACCATCAATGATTGGCCTGCTCTGAGTAACCTTTCTGGACAGACAAACAAGGGATACCACGCATGCACGCACTGTTTAGATGACACCCAAAGTATATACCTGGAAAAATACAGGAAGAATGTTTACCTTGGGCATCGTCGATTCCTTCTAACCAACCATCAATGTCGAAAGAAAGGCAAGCACTTCAAAGGAGAGGCAGATCACCGGAAGAAGCCCGCCATGCATACCGGTGATCACGTACTTTCTATGGTCAATGATTTAAAAGTAATCTTCATAAAGGGTCCCGGTGGACTATCTGATCCGAATGACGCTGAGGGCCACGCACCCATGTGGAAGAAGAAATTTATATTTTGGGACATACCCTACTGGAAAGACCTAGAGGTCCGCTCTTCAATCGACGTGATGCACATGACGAAGAACCTTTGCGTGAACCTGCTAGGCTTCTCGGGCGTGTATGGGAAGACAAAAGATACAGGGGAGGCACGGGAGGACCTGCAACGTTTGCACGAAAAAGACGGCTTGCCTCCAAAACAGTATGAAGGTCCTGCCAGCTATGCTCTTACCAAAGAAGAGAAGGAAATCTTCTTTGAATGTCTTCTCAGTATGAAGCTCCCGTCTGGCTACTCGTCAAATATAAAGGGAATAACAAATATGCCAGAGAAAAAG
>NW_021308685.1:0-1571 GCF_002162155.2 Triticum dicoccoides
GGTGACACACTGCTGGATACATACCCTGTGGATGACATCATAGAGAACACTAACTGTGAGCTACACTCCAAAATCAAGAACATATCCATGAAGGTGGCGGATGGCGTTGCTTTTCCAGTGACCCCCGAAGCAACCTACCATTGCATCCCGATTGCAGAGGGCTATGCTCGTGTCATGGTTGATGAAGTGGTGGACCCATATTCGGGGCTAATGCTTGACATTCCTGGAGGTGAAGATGAGCGCACACTAGGACAAGACATACATCGTATCATCCTATGGAGAAAGGATTGCATCATCTTTCGAAGTCCACCGACACCGCGTCGTCTGCCGACTCCTCGAAGTCCACCACCGAGTCAGCAGACTCCCGCTCCTCCCAGTCCACGAACGCATGAGACGACTCCTCCTCGAAGTCCGCCACCTCCTCCAAGTCCCCGAACGCGTGAGCTGACTCCTCCGGTTTCAAGTCCGGCACAACGTCATGCCACTTCTCCGGTTTCAAGTCCGGCACCGTGTCAGGCCACACCTCCTGGTTCAAGTCCGGCACATCGCCAGGCCACTTCTCCTGGTCCAACTCCACGTTAGCCGTCTTCGCCGTCTCAGCAATCGCAGAAGAGACATGTCGCAGCTTTGGTGCGTAGCGGTACGAGTCGAGGTAGTTCAGGAAGTACAGGCGGAGACAAGCGTTATAAATATGGTCCAAGCCTTGCTCCTCTTCCTTAGAGGCCTTATGACATGACCGAGGAGCAAAACGCAGCCATAGTGCAGGCCCAAGTGGACGCCCATTTTGGACCAAAATCGGCACCGCCGCCAAAGGAGAAAGTGCCTGAGAAAACGATTAACCACTTCATTCATATGGCTAGAGCACCAGCTCCCAAGCCTGTTGACTCAGACTATGAGCGTCAAATCAGGAAGCTACATCGAGCACGACTACGGAAGGAAGCGAGCTCGAGCTCGAGCCAATAAGCAGCTGGCAAAAAATGCGGGAAAACCGTTCCCCAGCTGGGAGAACAGGCGGCGCAAGAGATGCCCCCGCTTGTTGTGCCAACAACACATGAGAGGAGTACGCGCGCCAAATATTATTGTGGGCAAAATGTTAGTAGTAGCGCGGGTTTACTATTAGCTGTAGTGCGATACTAGTAGCGCGGGTACCCGCGCTGCTAGTAGCCATTTTACCCGCGCTGCTAGTAGCCTTTTTTCTAGTAGTGGACATTTACTTAGATGTTTTTCTTACAAAACATAATACTAATAATATGCAGGAGAGTCCTGTTGTTTCCTAAAAAACATTTACTTAGTTTCTTATGAGTCTGCGCGATATGGTAGATAAGTTAGGACTGTTTTGTCTTTCCTGAAATTTAATTTGCAATATTTCATACGTCTTTCTTTACTTTACAAATTGTAACACCTCAGTATTTGAGTAATTTGATTTCTCGAGGCAATAAAGACGAACATTTGAAGAACCAAAATAGAGTAGACTATGCTTCAATACGAACATTTGACGGCAACAATATTCAAAATATAAATCCGTTGTGTGTGTCTGCGCGCGCGTGCGTGCGTGCGTGCGCGCGCGCGCG
>NW_021308686.1:0-1997 GCF_002162155.2 Triticum dicoccoides
TGCAGGTGTGCTCGGGGCGATGGGCCCAGACCCCTGCGCGCTTAGGTTTAGACCGGCGTGCTGGCCTCTCTGTTTTGCCTAGGTGGGGCTGCGACGTGTTGATCTTCCGCGGCCGGGCATGACCCCGAAAAGTGTGTCCGGCCAAATGGGATCGAGCGTGTTGGGCTATGTGGTGCACCCCTGCAGGGAAGTTAATCTATTCGAATAGCCGTGATCTTCGGTAACAGGACGACTTGGAGTTGTACCTTGACCTTATGACAACTAGAACCGGATACTTAATAAAACACACCCTTCCAAGTGCCAGATACAACCGGTGGTCGCTCTACCTCAGGGATATGAGGAGGGGATCGCCGGGTAGGATTATGCTATGAGATGTTACTTGGAGATGCTACTTGGAGGACTTCAATCTGCTCTCTTATACTTGATGCAAGACGAAGGTGACCAGAAGCGTAGTCTTCGACAGGATTAGTTATCCCCCTCTTATTCTGGCATTCTGCAGTTCAGTCCACTGATATGGCCTCCTTACACATATACCCATGCATATGTAGTGTAGTTCCTTGCTTGCGAGTACTTTGGATGAGTACTCACGGTTGCTTTCTCCCCCCCTTTTCCCCCTTTCCTTTTTCCTGGTTGTCGCAACCAGATGCTGGAGTCCAGGAGCCAGACGCCACCGTCGACGACGACCCCTACTACACCGGAGGTGCCTACTACTACGTGCTGCCCGCCGACGACGACCTGGAGTAGTTAGGAGGATCCCAGGCAAGAGGCCTGCGCCTCTTTCGATCTGTATCCCAGTTTGTGTTAGCCTTCTTAAGGCAGACTTGTTTAACTTATGTCTGTACTCAGATATTGTTGCTTCCGCTGACTCGTCTATGATCGAGCACTTGTATTCGAGCCCTCGAGGCCCCTGGCTTGTATTATGATGCTTGTATGACTTATTTTATTTGTAGAGTTGTGTTGTGATATCTTCCCGTGAGTCCCTGATCTTGATCGTACACATTTGCGTGTATGATTAGTGTATGATTGAATCGGGGGCGTCACAAGTTGGTATCAGAGCCGACTGCCTGTAGGAATCCCCCTTCCACACTCCTTGGCCGAAGTCGAGTCTAGACATTACAAAAACTTTTACTAACTTGGCTGTGTGCCTTACGGGCCCACGTCGCCATCGGGTGGTACTAGGATCTTTTATTCCTCGACCTTTACTCTGGGACTCTGAACTCTTTTCTACTCGGGTTAAACGAATTTACTAACTCTAACATTAGGATCCCGTTACCACGTTCACCCCGAAGTTGGATAAGCCATAGTTATTCTGTAGGATAGCATTTTGAATAGTGCCCATGTTGTCATTTGACTCCATTGAAACATCTTTGTTTTCAGATGGAACCCGCGAGGCAAGTCGTGCGCCACACTGCGGCCATTGGTGCCTCAGGATCACCTGCTGTGCTAGCTGGTATGATGACCTATCTGGGTTATCGCTGGCACCCTGAGTACACCGTCTACGAGGAGTACCAGGACTTTAACCAGGAGCAGTACCGTGCCATCGTCCACCTCTACTCTCGGGAGTATGAGTCCACTACCATGCTGCACACCGCTCATGGTGTTGGAGTGACCATCGAGATGGCAGTCCACGATGCGGCTCATGCTGCTCTGACACGTCTTCGTGGAGAGTATCAGGCATTGGACACTTCCCCTTTCAGGCACATTCCTATCGCATCTGACGTTGGTGCGGAGGGATACTACACTGCCGCCTACTCCACCGTCACCCGAGAGCCTTTCCACCATCAGCGCCTGGTCCTGCATGCTGATGGGCTGGACCGAGCTAACAGAGCTCTTCGCCACGAGTTGTACACCACTCGTCAGCACCTTTACAGGGCTCTGACGCGGTTGCACCCCTTTGTCCGGTCTGGACAGCTGCCGCGTTCTGCGATCTACCCAGCCAGGACCGTGATGCCCCACGGTGTCGGATGGCCAGAGGTGGGAGGCTACTCTCCCGCACT
>NW_021308687.1:0-923 GCF_002162155.2 Triticum dicoccoides
ATGTGCATACCTGCTCCATTGGCGGTGTGGATCTTGTCGGAGCCATGGTAGGGTTCACGAGTGTGAAGCTTCCCCATCTCACTGGTCAGGTGCTCTGTCGCCCCAGAGTCCATGTACCAGTGGGGATCAATGGAGTAGGACTGAGTGTGTCCCTGTGGCTTCTGCGGCGGCGGACGATCAGCCATGGCGACCTGACGAGCAAAGTTGCGTGTATCCTTCCCGTCATTGCCGAGACCAAGAAAACCCCGCTGGAAGCGCTTGTGACACTTCGAGGCCCAGTGCCCATCGCGACCACAAAGCTGGCACACACGTGGACCGCCAGCCCCTGGTAGCGTCGCAGTAGGAGGAGGGGCCGAGGCGGGTGATGGTGACTGCCCCGAAGGAGCCCTGGATGAAGCAGAGGAGCGACCACCCTTGGTGGCGGCGTTTGCCGAGAGGGCGTCGTTGCCCCTGGATCGGCGCGTCTCGACTCGTTGCTCAGTAAGCAGGAGGCGTGAAAATACCTCGTGTGCTGGCATGGGCGTGGAGTTGCCTCTCTCATTGATGATCTCGACTAGGGCGTCATACTCCTCATCAAGACCATTGACAATAAACGAGTTGAACTCGGAGTCGGTGAGGGGCTGTCCAATGGAGGCCAGCGTGTCGGCGAGACTCTTGACTTTGTTGTAGAACTCAGTGGCGGTGGAGTCAAGCTTCTGACACTCCCCAAGTTGGCGACGGAGCCCAGATACACGAGCCTGCGACTGTGCCGCAAACGAGCGCTCAAGAATAGTCCATGCCTCGTGGGACGTCTTGGCGAAGACAACAAGCCCAGCAACGGCCGGAGAGAGCGACCCCTGGATGGAGGAGAGGTTCGCCTGATCCTGCCCTGTCCAGACACGGTGAGCCGGATTATAGACCGGACCGTGCACGCTGTCAACCAG
>NW_021308688.1:0-1088 GCF_002162155.2 Triticum dicoccoides
CCGGTGAGGCGGTGTCATACCTAGCCCACCTGGCCGGAGGCCCTATTGTTATAGTTCCCTTTTAGCAATGTTATCCATTCTTCCATGAGGAAACTGTAAGACTTATTCCATAAGTTGTTCCTGATGGGTCCTTTGTGTATCCAAGGTCTGACCTTGCTTGAAGGCCATGTCAATGCTATCTCGAAGCATGTCACTGGTACTTCGATTTTCAACAAGAACATTTGAAGCCCAATGCTAAATGTTTTCTGCTCAATTATCCAAACACCGTTGTATGGGTAATGTTATGAAATTCCTCTCCCCTTACCTAAAAGGGTTTTCTACGTTATATCCCGTCATGGATATCTTGCTCTGCTTGTCCTTGGGAAGGATATACCCTCGAAATATGTGTTTAAACATATTTTCCTTTCCATTGTTCTGTTTAATCTGATGATCATATTTTCCTTGCATTGGTTTGTTTAAACCTTTTCTATGAACTATATGATATAAGCAGTAATAATCCACTGCTTGTGCAAACACCTTGATGTACAACTCTGTCAGTAAGACCTTGTTACTATTGTTGATGACATTCCGGTAACCACCGATGGACGGGAACCTTGCCTATTGGTCTGCCTCGTTTCAACGAGCAGGAAAGTGGTTCTCTTCGACCCTCGCCCTTGGTACCTATGTTGTTGCCGACATGACCCTCAGACTCTCCTCTGACATGCCTAGCTTACATGATCGAGCAAGATGTCACCAACCTTTCTACTTTTAACCACATGGTGGGCCCATAACCCACAGTTTCACAGGATCGAAACCTGACTCTCCTATACACCCTGTTGCCAAAGTTATTCCTATAGCTTGACTTCGTATGTAATTTGCGAGCCACCTTCCTAGTGATCAATTCTGGTATCGGACACAATACTTATTCCTGTTGCTCTGGACCCCATTCACACTCTGTTTCAGGCAATGAACGATTGCCTATCCGCTTGAAACTTCTTATTGCACCGTCTTACTTTGCTCTCGATGTGTTTCGTTTGTTCAACTCGAGAGATACTCATATGTTCATACTTGGGAAACCCCCAGAAGATTTTCCCTTGTAACATCCTATC
>NW_021308689.1:0-1776 GCF_002162155.2 Triticum dicoccoides
TGTTTTCTATTTTGTTCTGTTTTATTTTTATTAATTTATTTTGCCACTGTTTTGAATTTTAAAAATAATTCAAACAATGCCAAAAACTCCTCTGAATATTTTATAATGCTAGTTGGACTTTTCCAAAAGCTTATAAAATATTTCAGGGGTATTTAAATTATATTCTAATTATATGAATATAATTCAAATTCAAATAGCTAATGAATTAAATCCAAGGTCCCAAAATAATTCCTTAAAAATGTTCAATATTTTGGTTGGGACCAGAACCCTTACCAAAAATTATCAACATTTAAGAAGAGCCTTTTGGAGCAATGAATAAGATTTCTAGGGTTTTTGCCCCTCTTTTATTTAGGGTTTTGAGGCTTCCAATATTCCTCAATTCAAGTTTCAAAAATATAGACATGATGCACACATGAAGCTAATCTAGAGCAATGCCTGAAGCTAGGGATGTGACAACTCACCCCCACTAAACAAGAATCTCGTCTCGAGATTCAAGCATAGGGTAAGATGAAAGGGAAGCGCAAACTAGTATAATCTTCATGATCCAGGGTGCACTTCAAATGAACGTTGATTTGAACACCATCTTTGTCTTGAAGTCTTGCTCTAAGAAATCCTGTCAACATGACACGGAGGGAAGGAGGAGACTCTAGAAGGGTCGATCTCCTCGAAGATCGAACAACTCAGGACTAACTCCCGGAATGAGACATAGCAACATCCCTCAAGCTGAGAGACGAAGCATACCTCTAGAGGGATGGAGTGGAGCAGGTGACGAGGTTCACTAGGTAGACAACAATTCCAGACTTAAGAATGTGGTGATCGGTTGTCAACATAGCGAGGAGTTGAATTGCCATGATACCACGACGAAACATCCTGGAGGAGTGTGATTCGTAGATTATTATCTTAAGTGGCAAAAAGAATTACCTTTGATATAGAGATCATTGAGACTCTCTGTATCAGCCTAAGGCAAATCACAGCATTCGATTGGCGAGGGTCGGTAGAATGGCATACTCGGACTTGGATGATGTGGATTACCTTGTTGAAGACAACGTAATGGATGATTTTTGCTTATCACCGGAAATGGAAGAGACCCATGGTAGAATGGAACATTGGCGGTGCAAGCTGGAAACAAAATGCAAATGCTGGGAATGATTCTGGTAACTGGGGAAGAACCCAACACTAGAGAGTTAATTCACTGTTTGAATAGGTCATAGCATTGCCGAGGAAACTGAGAGCAAACCCAGTTAGTGCCGATGATAACACGTAGCGCTTGTGCGTGCTCTCAAGAACTTGAGCATTTCCATATTCATCAGGGTTTTACCAACATCCGTGTCAAGGGTCCGGTAAACACAACTTACTACCATGATGAATGGTGATAGAGGATGCAGATGCAAAGGAAGATAACACCTTCTCAGATTTCACCCTTGGCGGGGCCAAGGAAATAAAATCTGGATGATCGACCGAGAGACATTTAGCACTCCGCTTCTAATGTTCTCCTTGATGTGCTAGCGTATCCCATTCATTGAAATGGTTTGGTATCTAGAACATCAAGTAAAGGTCGGACTTCGGGAACACAAAAATCCATAGGGGCAACTAGGGAGTAAATCCTACGAGATCCATATGGGGAGGTGGCCAACTTCCTCAATCAAGATATTATAATAACAGGTCTTCCGGCTGGGTGTGTTGGCCACGACATCCACTTTACCGGTTTTCGCGCGACCAATATTATAGTTCTTGGAAAATGTTCCAAACCATCATATCTGCCTGAGATTCAGATCT
>NW_021308690.1:0-1502 GCF_002162155.2 Triticum dicoccoides
GCGCTTTCCTATTTTGGATCCAGATTGGTGCTGATGCTGAACTGCTTGGACGAATCGCCAGGTACAAAGTCAACAAGCTTCGTCTCATCCGCCGGTTTGAAGTGCAGGGTTGGGTCATGCTCAGTGGTGGGCTTCTTCAGAGGGGTCATATCTGCCGGGTCAACATTCTCGTTGTAAAACTTTAACTCCTCTGTAGCACAAACCGACTCAGCGTAAGCCGCATCACTCTCTTCGCAATCCAAAGCGATTTTCCGACTTCCATGAACCGTGATGGTTCCTTTGTGACCCGGCATCTTGAGCTGCAAGTAAATATAACATGGCCTCGCCATGAGTTTTGCATAAGCCGGTCGCCCAAACAGTGCGTGATACGGGCTCTGGATTCTCACCACCTCGAAAGTCAATGTCTCAGACCGGGAATCATGCTCATCCCCAAACACAACTTCCAAAGCAATCTTGCCCACTGGATATGCCGACTTTCCTGGTACTACACCATGAAAAACAGTATTGGACGGTTTAAGATTCTTATCTTTCAACCCCATGCGGCGGAATGTCTCATAATACAGAATATTAATACTGCTTCCTCCATCCATAAGTACTTTGGTGAACTTGTATCCTCCCACCTGAGGTGCCACCACCAGAGCTAGCTGACCCGGATTGTCAACCCAGGGCGGATGATCCTCCCTACTCCACACGATGGGTTGTTCCGACCAGCGCAGATAGCGTGGAACTGCCGGTTCAACCGCATTAACTGCCCTCTTATGCAGCTTCAGATCTCGCTTGCACAGACTAGTGGTGAATACATGATATTGTCCACCATTCAGGTGCTTTGGGTTACTCTGGTAACCTGACTGCTGTTGATTCCCTTGATTACCCTGCTGGTTATTACCACTTTGGTTGTTCTGGTTATTCTGATTGTTCTGAAATCCAGAGCCTGAACCGCCGCCACCACGAAAACCTGGACCTGAACCGCCCGACGGGCCCTTATCATATCGAAAGAGATCAGAGTTTTTGAATTGCCTCATAATGTTGCAATCCTTCCAGAGATGAGTTGCGGGGACCTCTTTGGTTCCATGCTTTGGACAGGGCTGATTCAACAAGCGCTCCATATTCATCGTTCCACCACGCTGGGGCGGTTTACCTTTACAATGCTGTACATTAGCATTAGCCACAAAATCTGAATCCGCTTTACGCTTACCATTATTCCCATGGCCTCCCTGGTTTTGCTGCTGTCCCTTCGCACCACCATTCCTCTTTCCCTTCTCCGGTTTCATATTATCAGAATCGGGATCCTTGGTATTATCAGAATCGGCATATTTTACCAAGGCTGCCATGAGGGTTCCCAGGTCGTTGCAGTGGTGTTTGATTCATCCCAACTTCTCCTTCAGTGACTTAAACCGGCAATTATGCTGCAGCGTGATAATCGCTTGGCCGGCGTTAATTCGGTCGGCCGAGTGCAAAACTTCTGAGACCCGGCGCACCCAATGAGTTGTGGACTCGTTCTC
>NW_021308691.1:0-1875 GCF_002162155.2 Triticum dicoccoides
CAGAGGAGGGAATGGGGTCCAGGGGAAGAGAGGGGAGGTGCAGGGGGCGAGGGGGAGTGCGTGGCTCCCTCGGGTGCCTCCAGCGGCGAGCAGGTAAGCAGGAGGTGGCCGGAGCGTGCGCGCGCGCGTCGGGCACACGCCCTCCTGCCTACTGGCAGGAGGTTGAAGACGGTGGCGACCACGGTGGGCTGGGCCGCACAGTGCTGGACCAGCACAGGAGCTGGGCCGGCTCTGGTGGGCTGCACGGGTGAGGCCAGGTAAGTCCAGGTAAGTTCTGTTTTATATTTTTCTGTTCTGTTTTGTTTTATTAATTTATTTTGCCACTGTTTTGAATTTTAAAATAATTCAAACAATGCCAAAAACTCCTCTGAATATTTTATATTGCTAGATGGACTTTTCCAAAAGCTTATAAAATATTTCAGGGGTATTTAAATTATATTCTAATAATATGAATATAATTCAAATTCAAATAGCTAATGATTTAAATTCAAAGTCCCAAAAATAAATCCTTAAAAATGTTCAATATTTTGGTTGGGACCAGAACCCTTACCAAAATTTATCAAACATTTAAGAAGAGCCTTTTGGAGTAATGAATGAGATTTCTAGGGTTTTTGCCCCTCTTTTATTTAGGGTTTTGAGGCTTCCAATATTCCTCAATTCAAGTTTCAAAAATATAGACATGATGCACACATGAAGCTAACCTAGAGCAATGCCAGAAGCTAGGGATGTGACAACTCACCCCCACTAAACAAGAATCTCGTCTCGAGATTCAAGCGTAGGGTAGGATGAAGGGGAAACGCAAACTAGTACAATCTTCACGATCCAGGGTGCACTTCAGTTGAACGTTGATTCATTCACCATCATTGTCTTGATGTCTTGCTCTGAGAAATCCTGCCAAGATGACATGGAGGGAAGAAGGAGACTCTAGAAGGGTCGATCTTCTCGAAGATCGAACAACTCACGGAATGAGACATAGGACCATCTCTCGGGTTGAGACACGAGATACACATCAAGAGGGGTGGAAAGAAACGGATGACGAAGGTTCACTAGGTAGACAATGATTCCACACCTAAGAAGGTGGTAAACGATTGTCCACGTAGCGAGGAGTTGAGTTGCCATGATACCACGACGAAACATCCTGAAGGAGGGTGATTCGTAGATTATCCCCTTAAGTGGCAAAAAGAATTACCTTTGATTCAAAGATCATTGAAACTCTTTATACCAGCCTAAGGCGATCACAAGCGATCGTTTGGAGGGGGTCGGTAGAATGGCATACTCGGACTTGGATGATGTGGATTACCTTGTTGAAGACAACGCAATGGATGATTTTGCTTATCACCGGAAATGGAAGAGACCCATGGTAGAAGGGCACATTGGCGGTGCAAGCTGGGAACAAAATGCAAATGTTGGGAATGATTGTGGTAACTGGGGAAGAACCCAACAAAAGAGAGTGGATTCACTGTTTGAAAGGGTCATAGCATTGCCGAGGAAACTGAGAGGAATCCCAGTTAGTGCCGATGATAACACGTAGCGCTTGTGCGTGCTCTCAAGAACTTGAGCATTTCCATATTCATCAAGGTTTACCAACATCCGTGTCAAGGATGCTGACAACACGACATACTACCATGATGAATAGCGATGGACGATGCAGATGCAAAGGAGGATAACACTTTCTCAGATTTCATCTTAGCGAGGCCAAGGAAATAAAAATCTGGATGATCGACCGAGAGACATTTAGCACTCCGCTTCTAATGTTCTCCTTGATGTGCTAGGGTAACCCATTCATAGATATGGTTTGATATCTAGAACATCAAGTAAAGGTCGGACTTCGGGAGCAATAGAATCCATAAGAAACAGTTACGGAGGTAAATCCTA
>NW_021308692.1:0-1050 GCF_002162155.2 Triticum dicoccoides
GGGGGGGGGGCACACCCCGGAGACGCATGCTGGGCGTTTGCAACCGCCTCAACACTTCTAGATTTGTGAGAGGCCGCCTACGCAAGATTTGACGGTATGCTAGCCCCCGGAGGCCGCCGGCCACAGTCGTAGACGTGCGAAGAGCAATCCGCGTAGAGGGAAGTGTTCAGATACTTCTCCATCACAAAAAATTATGAAAAATTACCATCAGTCCTATAGCACATGTGCCCACGTTGTGTAAAAAACTCATGATTTTATCGCGCTCCAAGTATTTAATAATATTCACGCTGCATCGTTACCGCAGAACGTCTACTACCGTTTCATTGCCGTCCGTGAGGGGGGCCACAACCCGGAGACGCGTGCCGCCTCTTCGGACATGCCACAACACCACCCCGCATGTATGAGGGCCCGGTACGACGCTTCGGTGGCATTGCTACCCCCCAGGGCCCCCGTCCCGGCTAACCCTGTAGCGTTTGACCACGGGATCTAGCCCTTGGACTTTGCACGGACGGGCTTTGACCAGTGGACCTCTCCACCCGGTTGTGTTAGGTCGGCCCAGAGGAACACTTTGGAGCAACATCCGGGCCAAACCCACAGCTACATCCACTCCGTGTAGACCCGACGCGTCCGTTTCCCCCCTCCAGGTGCCGGCGGCGGCGGCGTCCGTGAGGGGGGGCGCACACCCCGGAGACGCGTGCTGGGCGTTTGCAACCGCCTCAACACTTCCAGATTTGTGAGAGGCCGCCTACGCAAGATTTGACGGTATGCTAGCCCCCGGAGGCCGCCGGCCACAGTCGTAGACGTGCGAAGAGCAATCCGCGTAGAGGGAAGTGTTCAGATACTTCTCCATCACAAAAAATTATGAAAAATTACCATCAGTCCTATAGCACATGTGCCCACGTTGTGTAAAGAACTCATGATTTTATCGCGCTCCAAGTATTTAATAATATTCATGCTGCATCGTTACCGCAGAACGTCTACTACCGTTTCATTGCCGTCCGTGAGGGGGGCCACAACCCGGAGACGCGTGCCACCTCTTCGGACACGCCA
>NW_021308693.1:0-1494 GCF_002162155.2 Triticum dicoccoides
TCCGGCGTCTTGTGGCTTGACGGAGAGCTTCAGGGCGAGGGGGCGGAGCTCCTGCGCGAGTCGGGAAGGCGAGGGGAGGCCGGTGGCGGCGGCTATGGCGAACGGCGGCGATGGGTGCGTTCGGACACGGGAGAGAGAGAGCGAGGGAGAGGAGAGGAAGAACCGGGGGAGAGTGAGAGAGTACGGGGGGGCGTGGCGTCGTTCCAGGGCATCCAGACGAGGAGGGGAGAGGCAGGCAGGCAGGCGAGCTGGTGGCGTGGCGCGGTGGCGCGCGCGCGCGCCGGGCACGCTCCCCTCCCTCTGTCGAGGACGAAGACGACAGAGGAGGAGGCGGGCTGGGCCGCCTGCTGGCTGGGCCGGCCAGCTACTGCTGGGCTGCACAGGGAGGAGCCCCAGGTAGGCTTCTCCTTCTTTTATTTATTTTTGTTTTCTAATTTCTGTCATTTGTTTTGATTTAAATAAAATATTAAATCATTTTATTACCTTGTGCCAATTTTTGCAGGAGCTAGATATATTATTCCAGAGCTCCCCAACAGGTGGCATAATTTTTGGACATATATTAATATATATAACTAATATATTTCCAATGCAAATATTTATGCATTAATTCCAAATGCCCAAAATAAATACCTATGAGCTCTTAAAAATATTGGTTTGATTTTTATCTCTGTCCAATATTTTCAGAGAGCAACATGAGCATTTTCTTGGACCCTTTTGGAGAAATTTTTATTTGGGTCATTTTCAAAAATGATTCTGAGGGTTTCACAAATCCCCATTTCAGGTTTCTGATGAAAGAGTAAACATGATGCAACACTCTAATGCATGACTAGCTAGGGTGTGACAACTCACCCCCACTCAAAAGAATCTCGTCCCGAGATTTGGGTTCCTCCGGGAAGAAGGCGGGATACTCGAGTCGAAGACGATCCTCCCTTTCCCAAGTTGCTTCATCCTCAGAATGGTGCGACCATTGTACTTTGAGAAACTTGATATTATGACGTCGGGTGGTACGTTCGGCCTGATCGAGGATACGAATGGGGTACTCTCGATATGTAAGATTATCTTGGAGATCAAGCGTTTCGTGGTCCACTCCACGGATAGGATCCGAGAAGCAACGCCTGAGTTGAGAAACGTGGAAGACATCGTGGACTTTGGAGAGGTGCGGAGGTAGTTCCAACTGGTAGGCAACTTCTCCTCGTTTGGCGAGAATGCGAAAAGGTCCAATGTAACGAGGAGCCAATTTGCCTTTGATACCGAAACGATGGGTTCCCTTCAGAGGGGTGACCCGAAGATAAGCCTTCTCGTCAACCTCGAAAGTCATAGCCTTATGTTTTCGGTCATATTGACTCTTTTGACGAGATTGGGCTGTTTTCAACTTTTCACGAACGATACGAACTTGTTCTTCTGCTTCCTGAATCATATCCGGGCCAAAGAATTGTCTTTCCCCGGTCTCTGACCAGTTAAGGGGTGTTCGACACCGTCGTCCATAGAGAACTT
>NW_021308694.1:0-1155 GCF_002162155.2 Triticum dicoccoides
GTGAGTAATAGTCCACTAAATGGGTCAGAATTGGCCAAAACTTTGAGTGTTGACGACGGACACGTAAACTCAACCTGGGGATCGTCAATCGTGGAAATCGCTCTGGGTCCCCAAAACGGTGAGTAATAGTGCACGAAACAGACCAGAATCGGCCAAAATTGTGAGTGCTGATGACCGACACGTAAACGCACCCAGGGGTTCGTCAATCGTGGAAATCACTTCGGGAACCCAAAACTGAGTAATAGTCCAAGAAATGGGCCAAAATCGGCCCAGACTGCGATTCTTGACGACCAACACGTAAGCACAACTTGGGGTTCGACAACCATGGAAATCTCTTTAGGACCCCAAAACAGTGAGTAATAGGCCATGAAATAGGCCAGAATTGGCCAAAACTACGAGTGTTGATGACCGACACGTAAGCGCACCTCGAGGTTCAACAACTATGGAAATCGCTTCGGTACACCAAAACGACGAGTAATAGTCCACGAAACGGGTCAGAATTGGTCAAAACTTTGAGTGTTGACGACGGACACGTAAACGCACCCCGGGGATCGTCAATCGTGGAAATCGCTCTGGGACCCCAAAACAGTGAGTAATAGTACACGAAACGGACCAGAATCGGCCAAAATAGTGAGTGCTGATGACCGACACGTAAACGCACCCTGGGGTTCCATAATCGTGGAAATCACTCCGAGACCTCAAAACAGTGAGTAATAGGCCATGAAACGGGGCAGAATCGACAAAAACTGTGAGTGTTGCTGACCGGCACATAAACGCACCCCGGGGTTAAGTTCGTTAATCGTGGAAATCACTCCGGGACCACAAGACAGTGAGTAATAGTCCACGAAACGGGCTAGAATCGGCCCAGACTGCGAGTCTTGACGACCAACACATAAGCACACCATGGGGTCCGACAACCATGGAAATCACTTCGGGACCCCAAAACTGTGAGTAATAGTCCATGAAAGAGCCCAGAATCGGCCAAACTGCGAGTGTTGATGACCGACACGTAAGCGCACCATGGGATTCAACAACTATGGAAATCACTTCGGGACACCAAAACGGTGAGTAATAGTCCACTAAATGGGTCAGAATTGGCCAAAACTTTGAGTGTTGACGACGGACACGTAAACTCAACCTGGGGATCGTCAATCG
>NW_021308695.1:0-1044 GCF_002162155.2 Triticum dicoccoides
AAAACAATGAGTAATTGTCCATGAAACGGGCCAGAATTGGCCAAAACTACTAGTATTGATGACCGACATGTAAACGCACCCCGCGGTTCGTTAATCGTGGAAATCACACCGGGGCCCCAAAACAGTGAGTAATAGTCCATGAAACAGGCAGAATCAGCCAAAACTGTGAGTCTTGATGACTAACACGTAAGTGCGTCTTGGGGATCAACCACTATGGAAATCACTTCAGGACTAGAAAACGGTGACTAAAAGTCCACAAAATGCGTTAGAATTGGCCAAAACTGTGAGTGTTCATAACCAAGACGTAAGCGCACCCGGGGGTTCTTTAATCGTGGAAATTATTTCGGGGCCCCAAAACAGTGAGTAATTGTCCACGAAACGGGCCAGAATTGGCCAAAACTACTAGTATTGATGACCGACATGTAAACGCACCCCGCCGTTCGTTAATCGTGGAAATCACACCGGGGCCCCAAAACAGTGAGTGTTGATGACCAACACCTAAACGCACCTTAGGGTTCAACAACAATGGAAATTGCTTTGGGACCCCTAAATGGTGAGTAATAGCCCACGAATCGCGTCAGAATTGGCCAAAACTGTGAGTGTTGACGACAGACACGCAAACGCACACCGGGGATTGTCAATCGTGGAAATCGCTCTGGGACGCCCAAACGGTGAGTAATAGTGCACGAAACGGACGAGAATTGGCCAAAATTGCGAGTGTTTATGACCGACACATAAATGCACCCCGGAGTTCGTCAATCGTGGAAATCACTCCGGGACCCCAAAACTAAGTAATAATCCAAGAAATGGGCCATAATCGGCCCAAAGTGCGCTTGTTGATGATCGACACGTAAGCGCACCATGGGGTCAAACAACCGTGGAAATCACTTCGGGGCCCCAAAATGGTGAGTAATAGTCCATGAAATGGGCCAGAATCTGCCAAAACTGTGAGTGTTGATGACCGACACGTAAACGGACCTTAGGGTTCAACCACCATGGAATCGCTTCGGGACCCCTAAATGATGAGTAATAGTCCATGAATCG
>NW_021308696.1:0-1032 GCF_002162155.2 Triticum dicoccoides
ATCATTGATTGCTTTTAAGAACTCATGCTCTTGCTCAAGATTGAGCTTCTCAAAGCGTAATTTCTCATGAGCTCTTAAAAGTTCTCGATGATCTTCGAAGATGGTTTCATGAGCTAACTTAAGAGTGTTTAGTTCTTTAGTTAGGGCCTCAATCTTCTCCTTATCATTGTCATTCGTTTTATCTTGATTAGCATGTTTAATTGACATTTCATCATAGTATTCATCACTAGAGTTGTCAATAAGCAAATCATCACCTAACAAGTCATCCTCATCACTATTGAAATCAACATACTCGGGGTGTGTTACCTTAGGACCTTTGGCCATGAAGCATCTTCCAATTCCTTCATTTGGTGAGTCAAATATGTCGTAGGAGTTGGTTGACACAAGTGCTAGACCGGCAACACCTTCATCTTGAGTATCTTCGGAGTCGGAGTGATAACTTCTCTCGGAGTGCCTGTCGGAGTCGGAGCCGGATACCCATTCACCAACATGAGCTTGATGTCTTTGTTTTGTGTATCTCCTTGATGATTTTTGCTTCCTTTCCGAATCCTTGCTTCTCCGTGAGTATCTTCATTCATAACGATCATCTCTACTCCTTCTCTCTCTTGGTGGTGATTCTTTGCTTCTTCTTTTTGGAGAATCTTCTCTTCTCTTGTAGGGAGCCGTACACTCATTCGAATAGTGTCCGGGTCTTCCACAACTGTAGCAGTTTCGCTCTCGACTAGAAGATCTTTTGTCATTGTAGGACCTTGACTTGAAGCTTCTATCTTTGCTTCTACTCTTGTAGAACTTGTTGAAGTTCTTCACCATTAAGCTCAATTCTTCATTGAAGTTTTGTTTCTCACTTGATGATGTAGGGGCTTCACATGAGGCTTTGTAGGCACCACTTGATTTGTTGTGAAGTTCCTCTTTATCCTTAAGTGACATCTCATGAGCAACAATTCTTCCAATCACCTCCGTTGGCTTGAGATCTTTGTAATTGGGCATCATTTGGATCAATGTGCACACGGTATCATATTTTCCATCCAAGGC
>NW_021308697.1:0-1180 GCF_002162155.2 Triticum dicoccoides
CAGGCAGCTCAAGTTTATATGCATTATCATTTATTTTCTCTAACACCTTAAAGGGACCATCAGCACGTGGCATTAGCTTTGATTTGCGCAAATCAGGAAATCTATCCTTACGCAAATGTAACCAAACAAGATCTCCAGGTGCAAACACAACATGTTTTCTACCCTTATCTCCAGCAAGTTTATATTTAGCATTCATACGCTCAATGTTTTCCTTAGTTAACTCATGCATTTTTAAAATCAATTCAGCACGTTGTTTAGCATCAAAATTAACCTTCTCCGAAGATGGAAGAGGCAACAAATCAATAGGTGCACGAGGTAGGAAACCATACACAACTTCAAAAGGGCACATCTTAGTAGTTGAATGCAATGAACAATTATAAGCAAATTCAATATGAGGCAAGCATTCCTCCCACATTTTCTTATTATTCTTCAAAACAGCCCTAAGCATAGTAGACAACGTTCTATTGACTACTTCAGTTTGTCCATCAGTTTGGGGGTGACAAGTAGTACTAAAAAGCAGTTTAGTCCCCAACTTAGCCCATAAACATCTCCAAAAGTGGCTAAGAAATTTAGTATCACGATCTGAAACAATAGTATTTGGCACACCATGCAAGCGAATAATTTCACGAAAGAACAAATCAGCAACATTAACAGCATCATCCCTTTTATGACATGGTATAAAGTGTGCCATTTTCGAGAATCTATCCGCGACAACAAATATGCTATCCCTCCCCTTCTTTGTTTGAGGTAAACCTAAAACAAAGTCCATAGATATATCCTCCCAAGGAACACTAGGTACAGGCAAAGGCATATATAAACCATGAGGATTGAGTCGTGACTTAGCTTTTTGACATGTAGTGCATCGAGCAATAAAACGCTCAACATCCCGTCTCATCTTTGGCCAAAAGAAATGTGTAGCAAGTACGTCCTCCGTCTTCTTCACGCCAAAGTGTCCCATTAATCCTCCTCCATGCGCCTCCTGCAACAACAAAAGACGAACGGAGCTAGCTGGAATGCATAGCTTGTTAGCACGAAACACAAATCCATCGTTAACGACAAACTTGTTCCACATTCTTCCTTCTTTACAATTCTGCATTACATCTTTAAAATCAGCATCATGCACATATTGATCTTTGATGGTCTCCAAACCAAATATTTTGAAGTCAAGTTGTGAAAGCAT
>NW_021308698.1:0-1453 GCF_002162155.2 Triticum dicoccoides
TATATATATATGAGTGTTTTGGCAACACTTGTCTCTCAAACAATTTAACTTTATTTCTCCACAAAAATCTCCTCCCTTGTTTTGCCTAAATACAAGTATTTTATTATTTTGAGTTTTTATTTTATTTTTGAGACTTTGGTTATTAAAATAAGAATATTTTTCAATATATTACTATTTCGAGCCTTTTAATGATTTTTGAGACTTTAATTATTAAAGTAAGAATAGTTATTTTGAATTTATTAGTATTTTGAGACTTCCATTATTTTTTTGAAACATTTAGTTATTAAAGAAAAATATTTATTTCGAATCTATTACAGTATTGAATTTGAATTTATTAGTATTTTGAGACTTCTATGAAATTTTGAAACATTTAGTTATTCAATGAAAAAATATTTTGAATCTATTATTATTTTTAGTCTGAATTTATTTGTATTTTGAGACTTTTATTAATTTTTGAAACATTTGGTTATTAAAGAAAAGAGTATTTATTTTGAACCTATTATTATTTTGAGTTAGAATTTATTAGTATTTTGAGACCTTTGCTAATTTTTTGAAACATTTAGTTATTATTTATTTTGAATCTATTCTTATTTACGACATGGGCCCATTGGGCGATGGACGATGTCTAGGCAAAACCACCCGCCAACTTGACCCCCTCGCCCACTCGATCGGCTCGATCCCCTTCTCTTAATCTGCGATGGTAGATGTCGAGGTAGCGTGCCGACCGCGATCACATCGACTTTGGAACCATTTCCCACGCGCATCGTTACCTCGTCCTTAGCCAATCTTCGCTTAATCCGTAGTCCCTGTTTCGAGTTGCAAATATTAGCAACAGAACCAGTATCAAATATCCAGGTGCTACTGCGAGCATTAGTAAGGTACACATCAATAATATGTATATCACATATACCTTTGTTCACTTTGCCATCCTTCTTATCCGCCAAATACTTGGGGCAGTTCCGCTTTCAGTGTCCAGTCTGCTTGCAGTAGAAGCACTTAGTTTCAGGCTTAGGTCTAGACTTGGGTTTCTTCTCTTGAGCAGCAACTTGCTTGCTGTTCTTTTTGAAGTTCCCCTTCTTCTTCCCTTTGCCCTTTTTCTTGAAACTGGTGGTCTTGTTAACCATCAACACTTGATGCTCCTTCTTGATTTCTACCTCCGCGGCTTTTAGCATCGCGAAGAGCTCGGGAATAGTCTTGTTCATCCCTTGCATATTATAGTTCATCACGAAGCTCTTGTAGCTTGGTGGCAGTGATTGAAGAATTCTGTCAATGACACTATCATCAGGAAGATTAACTCCCAGTTGAATCAAGTGATTATTATACCCAGACATTTTGAGTATATGTTCAATGACAGAACTATTCTTTTTCATCTTGCAGCTATAGAACTTATTGGAGACTTCATATCTCTCAATCCGGGCATTTGCTTGAAATATTAACTTCAACTCCTGGAACA
>NW_021308699.1:0-1210 GCF_002162155.2 Triticum dicoccoides
CATGTAATTTCGAAATACATAAGTATAGGCTATTTTTAGAGTCCGTATGTGTGGGGAAACAAGAGATAGGGTTGATTTCGGACCCCTCCACCAAGGGCCACGAAATTCCCCCCTCTTCCTCCATATATACAGCCCTTAGGGCATCGTTTAGACTTTGGGTTTTGTTTAGATTAAAAGTTCGCCATAGCTGCAACTTCGCGTACTTCGTTTGTGTTCAACGACCAGACAAAGGCGTCACAGAACCCCACCTTGATCAATAAAGCTTTCATCTTATATTCGCAATATCTAGATTGCAATCTTAGTTTCTTGCTTGTTCTTCATTTGCTCGCAGGAAACAGACCCTCGTGGTCAGGTTGATCGTGCTCCGGCGTGGTCAATAACCTCTCGGAGTTGGTTTAGCGATTGCTAAGGCGCGACGTCCTCGCACGTTCATAGTCGGATCGTCAAAGTCGACTTCCACCAAAGCGATATCCATCATCTCATCGAAAGACGGGACACCTTTGCCTCTATCAAGTGGTATCAGATTTCCAGGTTGCTCGGTGAGATTTTACAGTTTTTCGTAGTTTAGATCGAGTCTGTTCTTCATACCTACAGTCCACGAAAAAGCCACACAAAAAAAAATTAGGGTTAGTTCATCATATCCGAACCAATCTGAGCCTTTGCATAATCTTTTTAGGGTTTTGTTTTGTTGAATTTGCGGTTGCATCGTCGTGTCTAGTTGCTGGTCTTAGAGTCTAGTCTTTTAGAGTTTCGAGTTCTGGTCATAAGTTGTCACGCCGCCGCCGCACCATCATCATCGCCCCTGCCATCTACCACCACCGCTCCGAATTCGTATCCATATACCACCACCAATCCGTGCCCATATACCACCACCGATCCATATCCATATACTACCACCGCTACCACCACCGCTGCCATATACCACCACCATATATCCACCACAATTCCGAGTTCTTTGCTTATTAGGTTTGTTTTCGGGATCCATCTAGATTCCGATTCGTGTTTCCTTGCCGGAGTAGGTTTCGGAAAAAAAAAAGAGTCGGGTAGCCACGCTCCGTTTAGGCCCAAAATTTTTCGAAAACGCATTTTTCGAAAAAATTTCTGGCTATCCTATTTTTAGGTGTTTCTGAGTGTTTTGAGACAGGTGCCATTATAGGAAGTTTTTTTGACCCGTTTCCAGTTTTTGGGTCCGGGCAGTCGAAAAAAAAAA
>NW_021308700.1:0-1095 GCF_002162155.2 Triticum dicoccoides
CAACTTGCTTGCTGTTCTTCTTGAAGTTCCTCTTCTTCCCTCTGCCCTTTGAAACCAGTGGTCTTGTCTACTATCAACACTTGATGTTTTTTCTCGATTTCTACCTTCGTCAATTTCCGCATTACGAAGAGCTTGGGAATCGTTTCCGTTATCCCTTGCATATCATAGTTCATCACGAAGTTCTACTAACTTGGTGATGGTGCCTAGAGAATTCTGTCAATCACTATCTTATCTGGAAGATTAACTCCCACTTGATTCAAGCGATTGTAGTACTCAGACAATCTGGGCACATGCTCACTAGTTGAGCGATTCTCCTCCATCTTTTAGCTATAGAACTTGTTGGAGACTTCATATCTCTCAACTCGGGTATTTTCTTGAAATATTAACTTCAACTCCTGGAACATCTCATATGGTCCATGACGTTCAAAACGTCTTTGAAGTCCCGATTCTAAGCCATTAAGCATGGTGCACTAAACTATCAAGTAGTCATCATATTGAGCTAGCTAAACGTTCATAACGTCTGCATCTGCTCCTGCAATAGGTCCGTCACCTAGCGGTGCATTAAGGACATAATTCTTCTGTGCAGCAATGAGGATAAACCTCAGATCACGGATCCAATCCGCATTATTGCTACTAACATCTTTCAACACAATTTTCTCTAGGAACATATCAAAATAAACACAGGGAAGCAACAACGCGAGCTATTGATCTACAACATAATTTGCAAAATACTACCAGGACTAAGTTCATGATAAATTTAAGTTCAATTAATCATATTATTTAAGAACTCCCACTTAGATAGACATCCCTCTAATCCTCTAAGTGATTACGTGATCCAAATCAACTAAACCATGACCGATCATCACGTGAGATGGAGTAGTTTTCAATGGTGAACATCGTTATGTTGATCATATCTACTATATGATTCACGCTCGACCTTTCGGTCTCCGTGTTCCGAGGCCATATCTGCATATGCTAGGCTCGTCAAGTTTAACCTGAGTATTCTGCGTGTGCAAAACTGGCTTGCACCCGTTGTAGATGGACGTAGAGCTTATCACACCCGATCATCACGTGGTGTCTGGGCACGACGAACTT
>NW_021308701.1:0-1914 GCF_002162155.2 Triticum dicoccoides
GTATGCCCTGGCTAAGCATAAATATGCAGATACATAAATCAAGATTAAAAAAGCTAACACCGCGTACGATGGGAAAGATGAAAAGAAAAACCCTGAAGATTACCTATAATTATGTGCTTTATTTTCTTTATTTAGTACCAAGGGTTACACGTTATTTATAGCGCTGCCAACCAAGCATGGATGCAACAACTTAGCACATTCATAGTATGATACCAGGTGGGCGCAACTATGCTCTGCGTGGAGCTAATAAGCTGCCCTGCCCGTGGAGGTTGTGGTAGCCCTAGCCGATGACGGGGGTCTTCACAACGACTCCAGCTTCGTTGGAGATGACGACCACGCGCCAGGGGTTGTGGCCAGGCGGCCACGGGGGGTTAGAATACATCAGGGTGACCGAGACGTCCGGCCTATCGCCGTTGATCCGTGCCGCCGCTCTCTGAACCGACCAACCCACCACCTCCGGCCAGGAAGTCTTTCCAGTCTGGTCACCACCCCCACCAGCACCTACGGGCTCGGCTCTTCCCATCGCCCTGCCCTCGTGGTGAGCAGCTCCAATTGTAGATGTATATACGTTGGATAGCGTTTAAGCCCTATTATCTGGGATGGTATTTATAGTTGACCATGGGGCTACGTTAATGGAGTGAAGCATGGCATGACAACAGGTGTGCATCGCGCATGTCGTCCTTAGTGAGCATGACAACAAGCATGACCAACGCATATTGACAACAAGTGAAAATATAATAGTCATAAATTGCAGTTGTTTGCCAGTGTCCTACAATACAATAGGCATGCATCGTGTGTGCCGTCCTCCAACAATCTTATTTTTATACTACACATTCATACGTAAGGCTGCTGCCTCCAGCAATGGTTAGTGTTGCCAAGCAAAACATTCATGCTCCCCTACATCATGTCTTATATATCTGGGCAGCACTTCAAATTTTTGAGTTCTGTGTGCACATACATACGTACACATCTAAGTTTAGTAACAGGTGATACCAATAGCTTTCTAATAGATCAACATTGCTACTTCTTTCAGCTTATTTCAGGATTTTCCCGTGTGTTATTTGTGCAAGATTAGAGCTAAGGTTGTGGCCTTGTGGAGAAAATCCTGGCGGTGGGCAGGTAAGGTTGATTATTTGGGTCCGGAACGATATCTCCAGATGGTGGGCGGAGTAGCGGCCAAGACTTGGTGCTGGTCTGCAGTTTCAGCCGTGAGGGCGAAGAGGTGGTAGTCGTGGGAGTCATTCATGGTGCAGTAGGCATTGTGATGATACTCTGGTCTGATGTGTTGGACCAGGTGGACCCTCCAATGTCTTAATGCTAGTGGACCCCTGGTGGTCTGTATCCATGTGAAAGTCATGTTCGACGGTTCCGATGCAGCTTATGGCGACGTTCACGAGCATCGTCTCATCCTTGGAGACGTTACTGTGGGTTATGCCCCTCCACATGGCTAGGGGTGAAAATCCTGGGTCTGATCTTCTGAACCAGTCAGTGGCATCATACCCATCTCAGAGGCGTTGTTGGCGAGCCTTTGTACTTTTAAGTGGGTCATCGTGGCTGTCGTTCGTGTCAAGCAACATTTAATTTTTATCTCTGTGTGCTTGTATTGTTCGTAGCCTTTGCTAGATGTGCTCCTTGGCACCCTTTATCTGCTTCGGCAGTCTGCCTCAATCTGTTGGTTTGGCTTTATCTATAAACTAGAGTTGAAACCTATTTTCCTGGACAAATCGATCAATACTTAACTGAAATTTAATTTCCCTAAATGTGGTACCAAATGAGGATTATCATAGTCTTCAGATGTGATGGCTCTTGCTTAAGCACAACTGAATCAGTTCTTGTAACATGTTTCTGTTACAGGTAGATCACTGGAAGTGCATATTGGACCTCCTGACTGCTTATTCCAAAGTAAATAATCAT
>NW_021308702.1:0-1741 GCF_002162155.2 Triticum dicoccoides
AGCTCCTGGACACGGTGGCACGGCGTGGGGTGGACGGAGGGCGTGGCTACGGCGAGGGGGTGGCGGCGATGGCGTCGGCCATGGCTGGGGCGTGCGAGGGGGAGGAGCTGGAGAGGAGAGGGGGTGTCTGGGGGGTTCGGGGGAGAGAGGGAGGCCGGTTCACGGCGTTAGCCGGGCGAGGGAGGCGGCGAGGCGGCGAGCAGGTGTGTGGCACCCATGCGGTGCTCGCCGTCGAGCACCTGCCTGCCTGGCTGGCCGGCAAGCAGCTCGCTGGCGCGGTGCTGGGCTGGGCCGGCAGGTGGGCCGGTGCTGGGCGACAGGTAAGCTTTTTCATTTTCTTCTGTTTTCTGTTTTTTTAATACTTCTGCAACTTTGTTGAATTTAATAAAATACCTAGGCAACTTCAAAAATCACCAAACTACTCCTGGTCCATAGTTGGATTATTTCCAACATGAAACATTTTAGTTTGGAGATATTTGAGCATTTAAATATTTTATATAATTTTAAATGCCCAAATTCAAATATTTATGATTTAATTCAAAAACCTTAGGATGGCCTAGGAAAATGTGCACCACTTTTGGCAGAGGTTCTGAACCAAGACAAAAATGATGGGCATTTTAGAAGGGCATTTCAGGTTCATTGAAAATTATTTTTAGTAAACCCTAATTGGTTTCAGAGGGGACTGGGGGTTCTGTCATCCCCATTTCAGGTTTCTGATGAAAAAGTAAACATGAAGCAACACTCTAATGCATGGCTAACTAGGATGTGACAACTCACCCCCACTCAAAAGAATCTCGCCCCGAGATTTGGGTTCCTCCGGGAAGAAGGCGGGATACTCGAGTCGAAGACGATCCTCCCTTTCCCAAGTTGCTTCATCTTCAGAATGGTGCGACCATTGTACTTTGAGAAACTTGATATTATGACGTCGAGTGGTACGCTCGGCCTGATCGAGGATACGAATGGGGTACTCTCGATATGTAAGATTATCTTGGAGATCAAGCGTTTCGTGGTCCACTCCACGGATAGGATCCGAGAAGCAACGCCTGAGTTGAGAAACGTGGAAGACATCGTGGACTCTAGAGAGGTGCGGAGGTAGATCCAACTGGTAGGCAACTTCTCCTCGTTTGGCAAGAATGCGAAAAGGTCCAATGTAACGAGGAGCCAATTTGCCTTTAATACCGAAACGATGGGTTCCCTTCAGAGGGGTAACCCGAAGGTAAGCCTTCTCGTCAACCTCGAAAGTCGTAGCCTTATGTTTTCGGTCATATTGGCTCTTTTGACGGGATTGGGCTGTTTTCAATTTTTCACGAACGATGCGAACTTGTTCTTCTGCTTCCTGAATCATATCCGGGCCAAAGAATTGTCTTTCCCCGGTCTCTGACCAGTTAAGGGGTGTTCGACACCGTCGTCCATAGAGAACCTCAAAAGGGGCTTTACCCAAGCTAGATTGATAGCTGTTGTTGTAAGCGAATTCGGCAAATGGAAGGCACTTCTCCCAATCCATTCCGAATGAGATAACAGAGGCTCGAAGCATGTCTTCTAGAATCTGGTTGACGCGTTCCACTTGACCACTCGACTGAGGGTGGAAAGCGGTGCTAAAGGAGAGACGGGTTCCCATAGCATTTTGGAAACTTTCCCAAAATCGAGAGGTGAAAAGACTTCCTCGATCCGAGTTAATTTCCAAAGGAACACCATGGAGAGACACTATCCGGGAGATGTATAAGTCTGCCAATTGACTAGC
>NW_021308703.1:0-1794 GCF_002162155.2 Triticum dicoccoides
CCCCCCGACTTGTACTAAACCTGGAAGATGCTGAAAGGAGATGACTTAATTCACATTACATATGTCTGAATCTGAAAAAGATAGAAACCAAAGTTCAGCTAAGCCGATAACAACCAGGACATTACCTAGCAGTACACACCCAAAGGACCAGCATCAAACCAAATACAGATCAGATCGTCTTGGCCGGCCTGGGATGTAATTCAGCGATGCCCGACTTGACTTGAGAGCTACTATATAGTACAGTACAGTACATCTGCAGTAGCAATCACAGGCCATTCCCCGGGCAGAGCAGAGCAGCAGCCCATTGGGAGGCCTACTATCTGAATAACTTGCTGGCTGCTTCCGCAGGGCTCCAAACTGCAGAGTACGGCAAAGTTTCTCAACAAGTTGAAGCTGTATTAATTCCTCCTGCTGATTTGGCATTGCCGCCGAACCATCAGTATGGAACAGATAAAAATCACAGTTGAAGAAGTATCTTGAACAAGTTGAAGGCCAATGTCTTCTCAACCGAATAACGACGTCAGCACTAGATACATACATAGATAGCCAGCTCACAAATGCGAGTATAGATCTCAGCTTCTGCTAGACCTGTGGAAATGTGAAAGAACAAAACTGTATGGTGCCGTCGAATCTGAATCTGAAATTCCTCCACAGACCGTTATACAGTTTACAGCACCAAAGCACTGCAATTGTCTGTCCTCACACGTTTCTCATAGGGCAATCGCATTCAACAAGCACACCTCCTCCAACATGAGAAACAAGCACACCTGTTGTCCTGCTGCGTAACCATCTTACACCGTGCAAACAGAATGACCACCTGAAACACACGACGTGCCTTGTATCAACATCAACCCCTCTGCTAGAGATGGTGTGCTTTCGCTGGACAGCCGAGCCGAGCTTGTGGTTCCACATGACAGCATTAACAGCAGAAGCAGAGGACATGTAGTAGTAATTAGCAAGCTCTCTTTATTATTCAACTATCTACTTTTGCAACTTGCTCCCCAACCTGTCCTGGAGTAGCAAAATGTCACATAATTATATATGACCACCACACCAAGGGACTGTCTATTTGACAGTTGACTGAAATCCAATTGGATTACAATCAAATTTTGCACCAAATAGGCAGCTGACACGTGTATGCCCTTTATTTCCTCCTTTGGTTGTATGTATGTCAACGAACAGCAAAAGCAGCGCATTTATGCATCAAGACTGAAACGGCCCAGCCTAAAATCCCATCTGAACAATAACGGGTTTGATGCCCTAGATTCGGTTTCTTAAAACTAGACCACAATTACGCCTGGACAGTAAAAAGGTCAGAGGAGGGGTCCCAATTTTCTCAGTACTGAAGATTCTCCAATTCCAATCCCTACTTTGATGCCTAGTGAATTTTCTAAGCTCTGAAGATCAAGAGAGAAATTTTGCCAGGGCATGTGAAAACAACAGATGCACTGCATAAATCAAGAGAGGAAACATGAACTGGACAGTTCAGTAACATTGTAAAGCACAAATAAAGCCAGAACAAACTATATAGTGGAAGAAAAAAGCACACACTGTATACGAAACCCACACGAATCAGGCAAGGGATAACTAGATAGTTTAGTAGCATGTGTGCCCACATGCTCACATCCCCAAACAGAATATCCTAATGAACATACACACTGAGTAATTACATTGAAAATCCCAGTCAAAAAGCACATCACTTGCTCTATAAAAAATAGTGTAATCACAGTTCAATTTAACTACAAAGATACACTGGAAATACAGTTTAATAACTCTGAAATTCCACTTAAATAC
>NW_021308704.1:0-1163 GCF_002162155.2 Triticum dicoccoides
GGTTTTGTTTCTTGTTCTACTAATCATGACAGGATCCAGAGTCAATTCATGGGCTTTGTCGATCGCGGGAGACGTGCCACCACCTTTGCAAATACCACAACCGTAACGAGAGGTGCACAAACATCCAAATGCACATGATCAGGTTAATGTATCTATACCACCATTTAATGGCCGTTTTAAACCTGCTTTATATATTGAATGGGAGTTCGACATAAAAAATATATTTGCTTCCCATAATTTCAATGAACATAAAAAGGTTAAGGTTGCGGTTGGTTCTTTCACTGGTTATGCTTTGGTTTGGTGGAGTGAATATTGTCGGTTACACCCTGATTATATACCTACTACTTGGGATGATTTGAAACTTGCCATGCGACATACTTTCGTCCCTGCTTATTATACTCGTGACATGATTAAGAAGTTGCAACACTTAAAACAAGGTAGTGAAACTGTAACAAAATATTATGATGATTTACAAACTACCTGATGAGGACATGACTACCTTGGATATGACCAAAAATATTGCATATATGCATATTTGTCAGGTGATTTCTAGTGCAAACTATTCAATAATCTATTTATGTTATCCAGAACAAAAATACTTCACACACTTTTGTGTTTTGTCTAATTGCAGGTGTATGGGACATTTGTACAATCCACATATGAAGATAAGGAAGAAAGAGATGTTTATTTGCTGTCCAAAAATTTCTCTCACGTCACTTTTGGCCCAAGAGAAGATAGAGTCCAAGTCTCTCACGTTCTGGATTCAGATTCGGACTGCACAGACACACCTGACTCAAAACGCACACAAGTTTTTCATACGGACTCCGAATTGGGTGATTCTTTTTTTGTTGGAAACTAGATTTCGTGCACTTTCCAACCCAATTGGAATCACCTTCAAATTCGTCCGGAGCGTTGAGTTGTGGACGAAACAATCTGATGCTGCAGCAGAATCCGAGTCAAACTACAAGTCCAAAGGTGTTACATCACCTCCACTTGGGCCCATTGGCCTTGTACGACCTAGATTTAGTTTTAGGCTGCCTTGGGACGTCCTCCCACCTCCTTGGCCGCCACCCCTTGCTCCTATATAAGTAGATCCATCTAGTAGCTTTTCCTTGGGATTTGTTTAGTTAAAAGTTAGCCATTGCAACTTCGTGTACTTCGTT
>NW_021308705.1:0-900 GCF_002162155.2 Triticum dicoccoides
GGTCATTTAGCTCTCTAAACAATTAGGTAAATGACTGAAAACCAACAAATGATGTCAGAACATGTTGGAAATTGATGATGTCGCTTTGAATGCTGCATACTGAACACAAAAGTAGTCCGAAGTTCAAATAAGTTTAAAAAACATTGAAGTGCCCGTGTAACAGATGAGTTCTCTTCTGAAACCCTTCTCCGAAAGAGATTATCCAGTTTGTACAAGAAGTGCGTCCAGTTTTTGCCGTGACCCTCTCTACTCTTTCAGACATGCTATGTGGGTGAAATGATGATACCATGCCAAGCTTCAACATTTTCACAGTTCATTTTGTAGTGATTTTCAATTTCACAGTCATTTAGCTCTCTAAACAATTAGGTAAATGACTGAAAAACAACAAATGATGTCAGAACATGTTGGAAATTGATGACGTGTCTTTGAATGCTACATACTGAACACAAAAGAAATCCGGAGTTCAAATAAGTTTAAAAAACATTGAAGTGCCCGTGTAACAGATGAGTTCTCGTCCTAAACCTTGATACTCTGAAAGAGATTGTCCAATTTGTACATGAAGTGCGTCCAGTTTTTGCCGTGTCCCTCTCCACTCTTTCGCACATGCTATGCGGGTGAAATGATGATACCATGCCAAGTTTCAACATTTTCATAGTTCATTTTGTAGTGATTTTCAATTTCACGATCATTTAGCTCTCTAAACAATTAGGTAAATGACTGAAAAACAACAAATGATGTCAGAACATGTTGGAAATTGATGACGTCGCTTTGAATGCTGCATACTGAACACAAAAGAAGTCCGGAGTTCAAATAAGTTTAAAAAACATTGAATTGCCCGTGTAACAGATGAGTTCTCGTCCGAAACCCCGATACTCTGAAAGAGATTGTCCAGTTTGTACA
>NW_021308706.1:0-1054 GCF_002162155.2 Triticum dicoccoides
CTCCTATGGCTCCTGCCGGTTGTCATACTCATCGACATGCAAGTCGTGAATCCTATTACAAAGAACATGATCTCATACATCACAATTCATCATTCATCACAACTTCTGGCCATATCACATCACATGATCAATCGCTGCAAAAACAAGTTAGACGTCCTCTAATTGTTGTTGCATCTTTTACGTGGCTGCAATTGGGTTCTAGCAAGAACGTTTTCTTACCTACGAATCACCACAACGTGATTTTGTCAACTTCTATTTACCCTTCATAAGGGCCCTGTTCATCGATTCCGCTCCAACTAAAGTGGGAGAGACAGACACCCGCCAGCCACCTTATGCAACTAGTGCATGTCAGTCGGTGGAACCGGTCTCACGTAAGCGTACGTGTAAGGTTGGTCCGGGCCGCTTCATCCCACAATACCGTTTGATCAAGAAAAGACTAGTAGAGGCAAGTAAGATGACAAAATCCACGCCCACAACAAATTGTGTTCTACTCGTGCAAAGAGAACTACGCATAGACCTAGCTCATGATGCCACTGTTGGGGAACGTTGCAGAAAATTAAAATTTTTCCTACGGTTTCACAAAGATCCATCTATGAGTTCATCTAAGCAACGAGTCAAGGGAGAGAGTTTGCATCTACATACCACTTGTAGATCGCGTGCGGAAGCTTGCAAGGTGATGATGTAGTCGTACTCGACGTGATTCGAATCACCGATGACCAAGTGCTGAACGGACAGCACCTCCGCGTTCAACACACGTACGGGACGGGAGACGTCTCCTCCTTCTTGATCCAGCAAGGGGAAGGAGAGGTTGAGGAAGACAGCTCCACCGGCAGCACGACGGCGTGGTGATGGTGGAGAGGCAGTACTCCGACAGGGCTTCGCCAAGCACACAACGGAGGAGGAGAGGTGTTGGGGAGGGGAGGGCTGCGCCTTGGAGGGTGGTGCGGCTGCCCTCCCCTCACCCCTCTATTTATAGGGGGAAGGGAGAAGGGGGCCGGCCCCCTAGAACCCATCTAGGGGGGGTGCGGCGGCCTAGGGGAGAGGGGAGAGGGTG
>NW_021308707.1:0-1123 GCF_002162155.2 Triticum dicoccoides
TGCTGTTCGTGACCATCAATGATTGACCTGCTCTCAGTAACCTTTCAGGACAGACAAACAAGGGATACCGCGGATGCACGCACTGTTTGGATGATACCGACAGTATATATTTGGATAGTTGTAGGAAGAATGTGTACCTGGGACATCGTCGATTTCTTCCAACAAGGCATCCCGTAAGAAAGAAAGGCAAGCATTTCAAAGGTGAGGCGGATCACCGGACGAAGCCTCGCCACCGTACTGGTGCTGATGTACATGATATGGTCAAGGATTTGAAGGTAATCTTTGGAAAGGGTCCTGGCGGACAACCTATTCCGAAGAACGCTGACGGACGCGCACCCATGTGGAAGAAGAGATCTATATTTTGGGACCTGCCATATTGGAAAGACCTAGAGTCACTAGTGCAGAATCGGGCAATAGCACCGGTTCGTAAGGCCCTTTAGTGTCGGTTCCATAACTGGCACTAAAGTGTGGGCACTAAAGCCCCCCCCCCCTTTAGTACCGGTTCAGCACGAACCAGTGCTAAAGGGAAACCACGTGGCACGAGCCAGCTCCAGGGGCCTGGAGTCCTTTAGTACCGGTTGGTAAGACCAACCGGTACTATAAGATTTGGGGGGTTTTAGTTTTATGATTTCTTTTTCATTTAATTTTGTGTTTCCATTTTAATTCTTTTTCGTTTGCTGGTATTTTACGATACTACACATTGTACACGTTATGCATATATATATATATATATATATATATATATATAGAATTTCTAGTAGAACCAATCATGCATATATATATCATCAATGTCTCACAAACCATCATATTAATTAATTCACACATACACACATGTATAGCTATATACAATTTCTCCTACATATGCATGTTGCCTTCGGAGCCAGTGGCATTATAGCCTAATTGGTGCCTTCGGAGCACGATGACAATTGGAAGTGGTTTTCATTGGGGCGGTAGCGGGTAATAGTATTCTCCCTTCGGATTTATGACCTGGTCGAGCAAAAATCCCGCTATTTCCTCTTGAAGTGCTTCTACGCGCTCCGTTTCTAGGAGCTTTGCCCGCACCTCTCTGAACTGTTAAGAAGGAGATCAATATGCATGTGTATTAGTTGTGTGACTAGATATC
>NW_021308707.1:1133-2013 GCF_002162155.2 Triticum dicoccoides
ATATATATATATATAGAATTTCTAGTAGAACCAATCATGCATATATATATCATCAATGTCTCACAAACCATCATATTAATTAATTCACACATACACACATGTATAGCTATATACAATTTCTCCTACATATGCATGTTGCCTTCGGAGCCAGTGGCATTATAGCCTAATTGGTGCCTTCGGAGCACGATGACAATTGGAAGTGGTTTTCATTGGGGCGGTAGCGGGTAATAGTATTCTCCCTTCGGATTTATGACCTGGTCGAGCAAAAATCCCGCTATTTCCTCTTGAAGTGCTTCTACGCGCTCCGTTTCTAGGAGCTTTGTCCGCACCTCTCTGAACTGTTAAGAAGGAGATCAATATGCATGTGTATTAGTTGTGTGACTAGATATCAATAATGGTGTAAAAATTGTGAATAGTGTTTTGACAAGCGTACCCATTCCTGTCTTTGAGATCTGCTCCTTTCGGACGCCATCATGCGAATGTTCTCGCAAACGCAGAATGCACACAGATCAGTTCCCTGCGCCTGCTTCAGGGCCTTTACGAGAATGGAATTTGATCAGATAATAATTAATCAAGCATGATAATTAAAGAGATGGCAGCTAGCTAGCTAGCTAGTACTACTTAATTACTTACCTTGGGTCTTCCCCATTTAAGCCTTTCTTTCCATTCGCCGTCCGTAACCCTGATGAACCTTGCCCAAGCCCTGCCCGCCAAAAAAGAAAATGAATAAAGGGGTTATTAAATGGTTCATATCATGAAATGACGAACTAAATAGGCCGAGATATATAGTTAATAATGATTGAAATTACCTGTTGACTATCCCAAACAAGATGTTATAGTCAGTTTTTTTTTGAGTAGTGAGTCCAGTATTTCAACTGTT
>NW_021308708.1:0-1518 GCF_002162155.2 Triticum dicoccoides
TGGTCCGTTTCGTGCACTATTACTCGCCGCTTTGGGGTCCCAGAGCGATTTCCATGGTTGTTGAACTCCAAGGTGCACTTACGTGTCTGTCATCAACATTCATAGTTTTTGCCAATTCTGGCCCGTTTCTTGGACTATTACTCTGTTTTGGCGTCCCGGTGTGATTTCCATGACTGACGAACACCGGGGTGCGTTTATGTGTCGGTTAGCAACACTCGCATTTTGGGCCGCTTCTGGCCCGTTTCGTCGACTATTACTCACCGTTTTGGGGCCCCAAAGCGATTTCCATGGTTGTTGAACCCCATGGTGCGCTTACGTGTCGATCATCAACAATCGCAGTTTGGGCCGATTTTGGCCCGTTTCTTGCACTATTAATTAGTTTTGGCCGTCCCGCATTGATTTCCACGATTGACGAACTCCGTGGTGCGTTTACATGTCAGTCATCAACACACAAATTTGGTCGACTCTAGTCCATTTCGTGCACGATTATTCACCATTTTTGCGTCCCAGAGCGATTTCCATGATTGACAATTCCCGGGGTGCGTTTGCGTGTCTGTCCTCAACACTCACAGTTTGGGCCAATTCTGACGCGATTCGAGGACTATTACTCAACATTTAGGGGTCCCGAAGCGATTTCCATAGTTGTTGAACCCCAAAATGCGTTTACGTGCCGGTCATGAACACTCACAGTTGTGGCCGATTCTGGCCCGTTTCATGGACTATTACTCACTGTTTGGGGTCCCGGTGTGATTTGCGCAATTAACAAACCCCGGGGTGCGTTCACGTGTCGATCATCAACACTCGCAGTTTCGGCCGATTCGGGCTCGTTTTGTGGCACTCGCAGTTTTGGCCGATTCTGGCCCGTTTCATGGACAATTACTCACTGTTTTGGGGTCCCGGAGTGCTTTCCTTGATTAACAAACCCCGGGGTGCGTTTACGTATCGGTCATCAACACTCATGGTTTTTGTCGATTCTGACTCGTTTCGTGGACTATTACTCACCGTTTTGGGGTCCCGAAGAGATTTCCATAGTTGTTGAACCCCAAGGTGCGCTTACATGTATGTCATCAACAATTGCAGTTTGGGCCGATTTTTGGCCCATTTCTTGGACTATTACTTAGTTTCGGGGGTCCTGGAGTGATTTCCACAATTTACGAACCCCGTTGTACGTTTACGTTTCGGTCATCAACACTCATAATTTTGGCCGATTCTGGTCCGTTTCGTGCACTATTACTCGCCGCTTTGGGGTCCCAGAGCGATTTCCATGGTTGTTGAACTCCAAGGTGCACTTACGTGTCTGTCATCAACATTCATAGTTTTTGCCAATTCTGGCCCGTTTCTTGGACTATTACTCTGTTTTGGCGTCCCGGTGTGATTTCCATGATTGACGAACACCGGGGTGCGTTTATGTGTCGGTTAGCAACACTCGCATTTTGGGCCGCTTCTGGCCCGTTTCGTCGACTATTACTCACCGTTTTGGGGCCCCAAAGCGATTTCCATGGTTGTTGAACCCCATGG
>NW_021308709.1:0-1837 GCF_002162155.2 Triticum dicoccoides
TTTTAGGGCAAAAGAGAGAAGGTCTAGGGCACTAGAAAGTTTCCTACCATAGTAGATGATGTAAAATAGGGCATCCAAAAAACAGACATTTCGCCAAACACCCATTGAGCAAGGAGGAGGATCCAATTGGCTGCTTGTCTATGCCAAGCTTGTCACCGTGCCAGCTAGGAATGGCCTCGGGGTGGTCCCGCTGACGATGGGAGCTCGGGGTTCTGGCTAAAGATGGTATCTTTGCGCCATCCGAAAGGCAAGAGGTCTGACAGAGCATCAACTCGTCTTGGTGGTGGTGGCCACTATTTGACCTCAACGTTCAGCAATGGCACCGCGGCGGCCATTAAAGGTGGCGAGGGGTGGCAATTGGTTGGATTCGGCACGAATCGCTGCGGCACCGGATCCTGAATAGGTGGCCAGGCTGTTGCGGCCGTCCAGAGTGGTGAGATTGGCTAGCAGAGTCGTGGCTGAGCTAGGGGAGGATGGCAGACTCCCAACGGTGGCATTAGCGGCCGAGATCCCCCTGGCAGCGGTCGTAGGGGAGAGGCGGCTGGAAATTTCAGCATGGTAGTTGGACTGCACGGCTTCAGTACTATTTTGCGGCAGCTGTGCTACGTCGGTATATTTGCAGCCCTAGAGTGCCAAATATGGGGCTGCCCTATTTTTTTTGTAGCACCATACATAGAATATCATCTATTGGAACTGTGTTTTTTGTCCAAATGCCCTAAAAATCAGTTTTTGAGCACTTTCCCTATTTTGTATCATCTTTTGGAGATGCTCTAAGTGGATGGCAGCGCCATGCTGCACTACCATCATGGCTCGCTCAAGGGGATGGAGGGTGTTGTAAAGGAGCTTACGAGCAGCAGTTCCACAAGCACCATGGTGGTTGATGATCCTAGAGAGCTTCGACCTCATGGACCGGTGACCACTTGTCGTCATATACCTAGATGATAGATACAAGTTTTTTCAGCCATCGAGTGGGTAGCCATCTAATGAAGGGCGCCACCGACAAGTGGTAGGCGTCAGTGAGGAAAACTGGAAGAAGACTTTCCTATGGAATCTGGACCCCATGACTACTGCTAGGTCCATTTTATGGTGACCACCCGGATGACTGCCTTGCAGTGGCAATAGTGGCAAGTAGACCACACTATTGATACCATCACAAATGCAATAGGTGAAGGTCGCAAGAGAGGAGAGAAGTCAGGGGCCTGATACGATGTTGCCTGCTTAGCCTGAGAGGGAGGGGTTGCAGAGGAGAGGAATCCACTATGACATAGCACAGTTAGGGTTTGTGTCATGGGGGAGTAACATGATTTCCCGATGCCCAGTTTCATCGGGAGCAACTCCATGAACAACAACAACACCACACCATCACTTGCCCATGCAACCGGGCCTCCTCTCGCAGTCGCTCTCGCTCATAGCAGCCCGTCCTCAGTCTCTGGCGCGCTAGGTGGGCCTTCGTCTTTGGCTGAGCTTGACGCCGTCACGGTAATTACATGTGGCACCAACATATGTGTTTGCAGGGCGAAGAAACCCCATGCACCATACTCTACTTTATCAAAGGCCAGAAGGTGGACGTGGGAAAGGGGATGATATTGAACCCCTTGAAACCAACGTTCCACAACCAGTCGATCCCCGCTGGGCACTTCAGGGTTAGCTTGTCCAGTGTGAACTCGGGGCACGCGGCTTTTCCTCCTCTAGTACAACATGTGGGAGAGGACGATGAGACCCCGTTGTGGATTGGAAGTTGCAAGGTTGGGTGCTGCTATGGCTGAAGAATCTTAGTCGTCTGGAGCCGGCCGAGAGCACACCAATAACCACACATCAACAAGCATGTGCGGTGACC
>NW_021308710.1:0-1997 GCF_002162155.2 Triticum dicoccoides
AGCCTTAGAGAACCAGATCGGGGGCAGATTGCAATAACCCAATTCTTTGATGAGTGCAACTGCGTCTTGAGTGCACCTTAAATTGTTTACCCCAATTCTTTGGTAAGTATAGCTGCTCCCTGGGTGCAGCTTAAACTTTTTAATAGTTAAAGAGCATACGGCCAAATGGTGATCCACATTATCCAAACGGATGTATAATTGAAGTTGAGGTGTACAATTTTAGTTGCCGCGAGCGAGCGCCTTGATCTGCTACACCTTGGTTTGATTACCTCCTATCACTAGCCTGGAGCGCTGTTGTGTATCGATGTCATCAACAATGGTTCCGGCGACCTCCTTGCCTCCCCTTTTGTAGGTACCCATTTTGCGTGACTATGTCCGGTCTAATCATGCAGCGGATTAACTAATCATGTTAGTTTCCCAAACGGTTCGATTTTCTAGATATTGCACTAATCTGTGGTTGCAATTTGGATCACCGGATGAGAAGGTCAAGAGGTTACAAGCAAATGTCATACCTTTTGTTGTATTCTAAGCGAAGAGGATGGAGCAACTGGCAACTGGCAATTGTGTCCTTGTAAATGAGATGGGAGAGAACAGTCCGATGAAAGAGATGGGGAACTAAATAGAAGCTGGCCGACACAATCTCTACCTGATTTCCTAGGTATCATGATCATATTATATAAATATTATCTGCTCTAGAAAGTTGCAAGTGAATACCTTATTGCATTGCCTTTTGCTTCTGAATAACAAAATTTATTACATCATTGCAATTAGACTTGAACCTATGGAGGCCAACATTGGATAACGCCTGATCATATTAGAGGAGAAACAATATTATGTCTTCTGTACAAATGAGGTTGTTGATATCACTAGATAGAATGTCATTTCTTAAAAATTATGGCCAATGCGCTCAATATGAACATATATTAAAGGAGTAGTAGTATTATGACTAAATAAAAATGATATCTTTTATATCACTGGATAGAATGAAATTTCTTAAAGCGGCTGCAAATATTTGTTTTTCTAAAATTATTGAACTACACTCAGCATAGATAGACCGGTACTAGAGTCTAGATACCACCTCAAGTTGGATCAAAATTGACGAAAGCAACATATGTCTCTCATTTAGCAAAATGTGTGGATTGCTTGATAGCTCAAAGTTCACGTACATGCTTGCTTTTACTATCTCTGTCGTATCCTAAACAGGAAAATTTGTTATTACTTTTTCCCTACAGCATGAACAGAATGTGTACATTTATACATACTGTCACCTCAATACATTGCTCCTAAAAGTAATTGAGTTACTATATTGTTACACATAACCTTGAGATAATTTAAAATTTAAGTTTATGTAGTCCACATATTTAGTTAACGCACTAGTTACTATATGGTTTAACTTTTTTCGATTTTTTTGCTATTTGTTTTAGTTTTACTGTTCATCGTGGGGGTGCAATGTACTTAGATGTAGCCACTACTTTTCCATTTATTACTATATGTTATTGTCACTTACTTTACCTGGTCTGTAACTCTTTTCAGGAGCATGGATCATATTTTTTTATGGTGCCATCATTTTTTGGAGGCAGAAGGTTATTGCTCTATTTTTTTTTGTACTAATGGAGTTCACCGTATGTATGCGTTTTAGGTGTGGAGTGGCTTTATCCGGTCCGAAACCTTTTTAGCTAACATGGATCTCAACACTTTCTGACTCCAAAAGGTGAAGCCTCTCAATGTGTAGTTACCAAACACTATGCACTCCTATCAGTTGTATTATTCCCTTGTAAGTGTAAGTGTATGAGCGTACGTACATTTTGTCTACTGAAAATTACTGCCAACGTAAAACTGGCTCTGGAATTTACAAGTTTATCTCTTGTATATGGTAAATAGGCTCCCGATTGATGATATACACATGTTAGTAAGCTTATTTGAATCACACACAATGTTCAGATGTAATCTGCTTGCAGATGTTCATGAGACTTTAGGTTCTGGAACTTTTTCTTTAG
>NW_021308711.1:0-1237 GCF_002162155.2 Triticum dicoccoides
TATGCAATGCTGTGTACCAGACCTGATGTATGCCTTGCTATAAGTTTAGCAGGGAGGTACCAAAGTAATCCAGGAGTGGATCACTGGACAGCGGTCAAGAACATCCTGAAATACCTGAAAAGGACTAAGGATATGTTTCTCGTATATGGAGGTGACAAAGAGCTCATCGTAAAAGGTTACGTTGATGCAAGCTTTGACACTGATCCGGACGATTCTAAATCGCAAACCGGATACGTGTTTACATTAAACGGTGGAGCTGTCAGTTGGTGCAGTTCTAAACAAAGCGTCGTAGCGGGATCTACATGTGAAGCGGAATACATAGCTGCTTCGGAAGCAGCAAATGAAGGAGTCTGGATGAAGGAGTTCATATCCGATCTAGGTGTCATACCTAGCGCATCGGGTCCAATGAAAATCTTTTGTGACAATACTGGTGCAATTGCCTTGGCAAAGGAATCCAGATTTCACAAAAGGACCAAACACATTAAGAGACGCTTCAACTCCATCCGGGATCTAGTCCAGGTGGGAGACATAGAGATTTGCAAGATACATACGGATCTGAATGTTGCAGACCCGTTGACTAAGCCTCTTCCACGAGCAAAACATGATCAGCACCAAGGCTCCATGGGTGTTAGAATCATTACAGTGTAATCTAGATTATTGACTCTAGTGCAAGTGGGAGACTGAAGGAAATATGCCCTAGAGGCAATAATAAAGTTATTATTTATTTCCTTATAATCATGATAAAAGTTTATTATTCATGCTAGAATTGTATTTACCGGAAACATAATACATGTGTGAATACATAGACAAACAAAGTGTCACTAGTATGCCTCTACTTGACTAGCTCGTTAATCAAAGATGGTTATGTTTCCTAACCATGAACAATGAGTTGTTATTTGATCAACGAGGTCACATCATTAGTAGAATGATCTGATTGACATGACCCATTCCATTAGCTTAGCACCCGATCGTTTAGTATGTTGCTATTGCTTTCTTCATGACTTATACATGTTCCTATGACTATGAGATTATGCAACTCCCGTTTACCGGAGGAACACTTTGGGTACTACCAAACGTCACAACGTAACTGGGTGATTATAAAGGAGTACTACAGGTGTCTCCAATGGTCGATGTTGGGTTGGCGTATTTTGAGATTAGGATTTGTCACTCCGATTGTCGGAGAGGTATCTCTGGGCCCTCTCGGTAATACACATCACATAAGCCTTGCAAGCATTAC
>NW_021308712.1:0-1925 GCF_002162155.2 Triticum dicoccoides
GCCGCCGGCCACAGCCGTAGACGCCCGAAGGTCAATCCGCGTAGAGGGAATTTTTAGGATACTTCTCCATCACCAAAAATTATGAAAAAATACCATCGTTCCTATAGCACATGTGCCCACGTCATGCAAAAAAACTCATGATTTTATCACGCTCCGAGTATTTAGTAATATTGACGCCGCATCGTTACCGCAGAACATCTACTACCGTGTCATCGCCGTCCGTGAGGGGGGGCCACGCCCCGGAGACGCGTCCCACCCCTTCGGACATGCGACCACACCACCCCGCATGTATGAGGGCCCGGTTCGACTCTCCGGTGGCATTGCTACCCCTAGTGCCCCCGTCCCGCCTAACCCTGTAGCGTTTGACCACGGGATCTAGCCCTTTGACTTTGCACGGACGGGCTCTGACCAGTGGACCTCCCCACCCGGTTCTGTTAGGTCAGCCAATAGGAACACTTTGGAGCTACAACCGAGCTAGACCCACAGCAAGATCGCCTCCGTGTAGACCCCACGCGTCCGTTTCCCCCCTCCAGGTGCCGGCGGCGGCGCCGTCCGTGAGAGGGGGCACACCCCGGAGGCCGCCGGCCACAGCCGTAGACGCGCGAAGGGCAATCCGCGTAGAGGGAATTTTTCGGATTCTTCTCCATCACCAAAAATTATGAAAAAAATACCATCGTTCCTATAGCACATGTGCCCACGTCGTGCAAAAAAACTCATGATTTTATCGCGCTCCGAGTATTTAGTAATATTGACGCCGCATCGTTACCACAGAACGTCTACTACCGTGTCATCGCCGTCCATGAGGGGGGGCCACGCCCCGGAGACGCGTCCCGCCTCTTCGGACATGCCACCACACCACCCCGCATGTATGAGGGCCCGGTGCGACACTCCGGTGGCATTGCTACCCCAGTGCCCCCGTCCCGCCTAACCCTGTAGCGTTTGACCACGGGATCTAGCCCTTTGACTTTGCACGGACGGGCTTTGACTAGTGGACCTCCCCATCCGGTTGGGTTAGGTCAGACCATAGGAACACTTTGAAGCAACATCCGGGCCAGACCCACAGCAAGATCCCCTCCGTGTAGACCCCACGCGTCCGTTTCCCCCCTCCAGGTGCCGGCGGCGGCGCCGTCCGTGAGAGGGGGTACACCCCGGACACGCGTGCTGGGCGTTTGCAACCGCCACAACACTTCCAGACTTGTGAGAGGCCGCCTACGCAAGATTTGGCAGCATGCTAGCCCCAGGAGGCCGTCGGCCACAGCCGTAGACACGCGAAGGGCAATCCGCGTAGAGGGAATTTTTCGGATACTTCTCCATCACCAAAAATTATGAAAAAATACCATCGTTCCTATAGCACATGTGCCCACGTCGTGCAAAAAAACTCATGATTTTATCGCGCTCCGAGTATTTAGTAATATTGACACCGCATCGTTACCGCAGAATGTCTACTACCGTGTCATCGCCGTCCGTGAGGGGGGGCCACGCCCCGGAGACGCGTCCCGCCTCTTCGGACATGCCACCACACCACCCCACATGTATGAGGGCCTGGTGCGACGCTCCGGTGGCATTGCTACCCCCCAGTGCCCCCGTCTCGCCTAACCCTGTAACGTTTGACCACGGGATCTAGCCCTTTGACTTTGCATGGACGGGCTTTGACCAGTGGACCTCCCCACCCGGTTGTGTTAGGTCAGCCCATAGGAACACTTTGGAGTAACATCCGGGCCACACCCACAGCAAGATCCCCTCCGCGTAGACCCCACGCGTCCGTTTCCCCCCTCCAGGTGCTGGCGGCGGCGCCGTCCGTGAGGGACGGCACACCCCGGACACGCGTGCCGGGCGTTTGCAACCGCCACAACACTTCCAGACTTGTGAGAGGCCGCCTACGCAAGATTTGGTGGCATGCTAGCCCCCGGAGGCCGCCGGCCACA
>NW_021308713.1:0-749 GCF_002162155.2 Triticum dicoccoides
TCGGGAGAGGAGAGGGCGGCGTCGCGGCGTCTCACGGCGTCGGGGCGGCGTCGCGGCGTCGGGGCGGCGTCGAGGCGGCGGGGCAGCGGCGTCGGGAGAGGAGAGGAGAGGGGAAGGGGATCGAGGGCGAGGGCGAGAAGGGGATCGAGGGCCGGGGAGGAAAAATATGGATGGGGGCACAATACTAATGGCGCACCACCCCCCGGTGCGCCATAAGTATATCCACACTAATGGCGCACCTCACCCTGGTGCGCCATTAGTACTTTTTTTTTATTTCTACTCGAGCCAACAGGTTATCTCCCACCTGACCTGATCCACACCAAGTCCCCTCTACTAGCTCGACTAGTCAGTAGCCAGTTCTCACACCAGGAGGTCCTGGGTTCGAATCCCAGGCTCCACAAATTTTTTTTATCATTTAAAAAGCTGTTTGATACTTATTTATGTTTAAATATGTTCAAACTTGTTTAAATAATAACAGTAATATTTTTTTATAAGACAGTAGCATTTAAAAAGCTGTTTGATACTTATTTTTTTTATAAGACGGTGCGCGGGGTGCGGGGGGTCGGCGGCGGCGGTTGGGTAGGGGAATCGAGGGTGCGGTGGGTCGGCGGCGGCGGCCGGTGGACTTGGGGGGTGCTCGGCGCCGAGGGGGACCGGATCTGGCGAGGTGGGATAGCGGTCGAGATGGAGGGGGATCGAGGTGGGCTCCACAAATTTTTTTTTAGCATTTAAAAAGCTGTTTGATACTT
>NW_021308714.1:0-1325 GCF_002162155.2 Triticum dicoccoides
ATAGAGGCGGGGTGTCCCGATCTTTCGATGAGATGATAACTATCGATTTGGTGGAGACGACTTTGACGATCCGACTACAAACGTGCACGACGTTGCGCCTTAGCAATCGCTAAACCAATCTCCTGAGGTTACTGACGATGCCGGAAGTACGGTCAGCCTGACCACGAAGGTCTATTCCTGCAAGCAATCGAAGAACGAGCAAGAATATGATAAAGCAATCTGAATATTGCAAATATATATGAGGTATTGATAATGGTGAGGATCCGTAAGCGGTCTTGGTCTGGTCGTTGGACACAAACGAAGTACACGAAGTTGCGTTGGCTAACTTTTAACTAAACAAATCCCAAGGAAAAGCTACTAGATGGATCTACTTATATAGGAACAAGGGGTGGCGGCCAAGGAGGTGGGAGGACGTCCCAAGGAAGCCTAAAACTAAATCTTGGTCGTACAAGGCCAATGGGCCCAAGTGGAGGTGATGTAACACCTTTGGACTTGTAGTTTGACTCGGATTCTGCTGCAGCATCAGATTGTTTCGTCCACAACTCAACGCTCCGGACGAATTTGAAGGTGATTCCAATTGGGTCGGAAAGTGCACGAAATCTAGTTTCCAACAAAAAAAGAATCACCCAATTCGGAGTCCGTATAAAAAACTTGTGTGCGTTTTGAGTCAGGTGTGTCTGTGCAGTCCGAATCTGAATCCAGAACGTGAGAGACTTGGACTCTATCTTCTCTTGGGCCAAAAGTGACGTGAGAGAACTTTTTGAACAGCAAATAAACATCTCTTTCTTCCTTATCTTCATATGTGGATTGTACAAATGTCCCATACACCTGCAATTAGACAAAACACAAAAGGGTGTGAAGTATTTTTGTTCTGGATAACATAAATAGATTATTGAATAGTTTGCACTAGAAATCACCTGACAAATATGCATATATGCAATATTTTTGGTCATATCCAAGGTAGTCATGTCCTCATCATCCTCCCCTTCTTGAAAATAAAGCCGTCCTCGGCGTTGCTTAATCTGAAATGTGGCTAACAAAAGAGACAAGGTGTACATGTTGTATATGTATATGTCATCCATTTTTACTTCCCTTGATTTTTGCATATATGACACATGAATAGATGAGTAACTTGCATAGTTCATAAAATCTAAAGCCAAAAAATTAGCACAAGAAGTAGAAGGCATGAAAATATTGCAACTCAGTTTGCACATATAAGTGAAGCTCTTATTCATTTCAAAAGATTGACAATGTTCATCATTAAACCATCCCAACATTGGTGAATAAACCTTACTTGCATCAAATTTACATGCTACAACATGCTT
>NW_021308715.1:0-1117 GCF_002162155.2 Triticum dicoccoides
AAAGCCAAAAAATTAGCACAAGAAGTAGAAGGCATGAAAATATTGCAACTCAGTTTGCACATATAAGTGAAGCTCTTATTCATTTCAAAAGATTGACAATGTTCATCATTAAACCATCCCAACATTGGTGAATAAACCTTACTTGCATCAAATTTACATGCTACAACATGCTTAAATAAGCAAACATGCAATAAGTCATTCAACACAGAATCATCACCAAGATTAGAGGTCATATCAAAATGATTAAACATTGGTTCTTTTGCATCAATAGTTAATTCAATGGGTGCACTCAAAATTGTTGGTATTTCAGTTGTTTGATCACATGGCAAAGTCAAATTATCAACGTAGTCCTCTAAAATAGGTGGTGTGATCAAAGTAGTGGGTAGCTCATCAGATGGTGTATTCAAATTGACAAGGCATTCATCATTCTCATGTAGAGATGGAAGATCAGTACCTTTGTCATTACCTATTATGATCAACTCAGATGATGTAGCCACTCTCGGGGGCGATGTGTCACATGGTGGAGGTGATGTAGTCCTGACAACAACGGATGTGGTTGTCATAGTATGCCTAGTAGTTGAAGGAACAATCATATCAACTCTTGGAATGTGCACCGTGCGCTTGTTCTCCTCGTGGCCAACACGTCGTTTTACCTGTTCAGCTTTGCAAGCAAGATGAAACAAATGGTCCATAGGATAACACTCTTCATGAATTAGTATCTCTTGAATATCACGGTTTAATCCTCCCCAAAATCTATCCATAAAATCATCTTCACTTTCTTGTAAAGAGGAATGCAACAAGGTAGTTTGTAAATCATCATAATATTTTGTTACAGTTTCACTACCTTGTTTTAAGTGTTGCAACTTCTTAATCATGTCACGAGTATAATAAGCAGGGACGAAAGTATGTCGCATGGCAAGTTTCAAATCATCCCAAGTAGTAGGTATATAATCAGGGTGTAACCGACAATATTCACTCCACCAAACCAAAGCATAACCAGTGAAAGAACCAACCGCAACCTTAACCTTTTTATGTTCATTGAAATTATGGGAAGCAAATATATTTTTTATGTCGAACTCCCATTCAATATATAAAGCAGGTTTAAAACGGCCATTAA
>NW_021308716.1:0-1333 GCF_002162155.2 Triticum dicoccoides
CTCTCTGTTTAGATTAGTACTAATTTTGTGGGCCCCATAGGTCAGTTTGACCTGGCCCCGTCACACTTTGACCGACCCCACACGTCGGAGTTGACCAGGCTGATGTGTCCGTTGACTGGGCCCACCTGCCAGCGACCTAAACGAGCCCTAAGTCACTGACTAATGGGACCCTCTGGTCAGGTTTGACCCGGGGCAGCCCTGTTGACTTGCTGACGCAAGCATGACGCAGTGCTGATGTCATAACTCATTTTCTGGATTTAATTTAATTCTGAAATTCCAGAAAATTGTATAAACTTCTAAAAATCATAGAAAATTAACCGTAACTCCAAATTAAATAATTTATATATGAAAAATTATCAGAAAAATTCAAGGAATCCATCTGTACCATTTTCATGCATGTTAGAACAACTTATCACTACTGTTTAGGACAAATGAATTAAATGGCATTTGAATAATCACATATGGAGTTTGAATTTGAATCTTGTATTCAAACCAACTTCATTTAATCTGGTTTTAGATGCATTAGCCCAAAACACATTCATTTTGCCATGTCATAGCATGCATCATATTGTGCATTGCATTGATCGTGCTTTTTCTGTATTGCCGGTATTTGTCCCCTCTCGATAGACGTGTACCGATGATGTGATCGTTGACACTGATGAAGACTCAATGTTATCTTCAGAAGTGCCAGGCAAGCAAAACCCCCTTGTTCATTCTGATACAATCCTACTCTCTCGCTCCTGCTCTCTTTTACTGCATTAGGACAACAACGACATATTTGATACTTGCTGCGGTAGCTGAACCCTTTATCCTTTGCATGACCTGTCATTGCCATAGTAAATAGATGAAACCTACTAGCATGAGTAGGAGTTGTTTGAGCCCTATTGTGCCTACTCATTCATGCTTGTTTGTCATGCCTGCTACTGCTTAGAGTTGAGTCAGGTCTGATTCATCGGGGATGAATCAGAGGCGTGTGAACATGTCCTGCTGTGTGTGAGCTAAGTGTGTGAACACGATTTGGTAAAGGTAGCGGTGAGAGGCCATGTAGGAGTACATGGTGGGTTGTCTCATTGCAGCCGTCCTCAGGAACTGAGTTCTGTGTTTGTGATCCATGACCAGCTACTACCACACATTGGAATGCTTAAGTGCCCCTCTCGACTTATTAATCAACTTGATCTCTGTCCAGGAGTTGCAACTAGTTTCTGGTGTTTGTAGGTAGTGTTAGTAGTCTACCAAGTGGCACCCGGTACAGGTGGGCTTGGGACAGACTAGGCACAGTGGCCCGGTGTACCAAGTGGCACCCGGTTGGTGGGCTTGGGAACCCTGCACACAT
>NW_021308717.1:0-1710 GCF_002162155.2 Triticum dicoccoides
GGGGGGCACCCGAGGTGGGCACAACCCACCAGGGCACGTCTGGGCCTCTTGGCATGCCCTGGTGGGTTGTCCCCTCCTCGGGATTCCCCCCAGGTGCAACTAGGGCCCAACATGTTCCTTCCAGTCCACAAAAATCTCCGTAAACTTTTGTGGCATTTGGACTCCGTCTGATATTGATTTTCTGCGATGTAAAAAACACGGAAAAAATAGGAACTGGCACTTGGCACTATGTCAATAGGTTAGTACCAAAGAATGATATAAAATGATATAAAATGACTATAAACATCCAAGATTGATAATATAACAGCATGGAACAATAAAAAATTATAGATACATTGAAGACGTATCAGTTCTCCATTCATCTAATGAGCTAATATCAAATAACCTCTTTTCACCGGCAAGTTTGAAGTCATCATTGAGTTCTTTGATTGCCCAATATGCTTTATGTTCTAACTTAAGAGGCAAATGACAAGATTTTCCATAAACCATTTATATGGAGACATACCCATAGGATTTTTATAAGCTGCTTTGTAGACCCAAAGTCCATCATCTAATTTCTTAGACCAATTCTTTCGGGACCTATTGACAGTTTTTTGTAATATTAATTTTATTTCTCTATTGTTAAGTTCAACTTGACCACTATATTGAGGATGATAGGGTGATGCAATTCTATGTTTAACATCATATTTAGCAAGCATTTACGGAAAGCACAATGAATAAAGTGTGAACCACCATCAGTCATTAAGTAACTTGGTAAAATAACTTCTTTAAGAATTTTAATGGAGGTGTTATGATCAACACTACTAGATGGAATAGCTTCTGCCCACTTAGTAACACAATCAATAACAACCAAAATATGTATATACCCATTAGAGGAAGGAAAAGGTCCCATATAATCAAATCCCCAAACGTCAAAAGGTTCAACAAGTGAATAATTCATAGGAATTTCCTCACGCTTACCGATATTACCAATTCTTTGACATTTGTCACAAGACAAGACAAACTTACGGGCATCTTTGAAAAGAGTAGGCCAATAAAAACCAGATTGTAATATCTTATGTGCAGTTCTATCTCCCGCATGATGCCCTCCATAAGCTTCGGAGTGACATTTCTGTAGGATTTTTTCCTGTTCATGCTCAGGTACACAACGTCTAAAAATACCATCTACTCCTTCTTTATAAAGATGTGGGTCTTCCCAAAAGTAATGTCTTAAATCATATAAGAATTTTTTATTTTGTTGGTATGTGAAACTAGGTGGTATAAATGTAGCAACAATATAATTAGCATAGTCATCATACCAAGGAGTATTATGAGAAGCATTTATTACAGCTAGTTGTTCATCAGGAAAGTTATCATCAATAGGTAGTGGGTCATCAAGAATATTTTCTAACCTAGAAAAGTTATCAGCTACGGGGTTCTCAGCTCCTTTCCTATTAGTGATATGTAAATCAAATTCCTATAGCAAAAGAACCCACCTAATGAGTCTAGGATTAGCATCTTTCTTTTCCATAAGGTATTTAATAGCAGCATGATCGGTGTGAAAAATTACTTTACAATCAACAATGTAAGATCCGAATTTATCACAAGCAAACACAACTGCTAGGAGTTCTTTTTTCTGTAGTAGCATAATTTATTTGGGCAATGTCTAGAGTTTTGCTAGCATAATAGATAACATGTAATTTCTTGTCAACTCTTTGTCCTAGAACAGCA
>NW_021308718.1:0-1071 GCF_002162155.2 Triticum dicoccoides
TTACTTAATATGCTTAACTAGATCTAAAATGACATAATATGCTTAAGAAATGACATAGTTTAGCTCCTAAATGACTTCACATGCTTAGCTATCTCCAAAATGACAAAATAACCTCACTTATCTCTAAAATGACATATTTAACCTAGGATAGCTCTAAAATGACCTATACTTAGCATCTTTTCCTCCAAAATGACTTAATATGCTTAGCTAGCTCTAAAATGATATAATATGCTTAAGAAATGACATATTTTAGGTCCTAAATGACTTCATATGCTTAGCTAGCTCCAAAATGACATAATAACCTTACTTAGCTCCAAAATGACCTATTTAACCTAGGCTAGCTCTAAACTGACCTATACTTAGCATTTTTTCCTGTAAAATGACTCAATATGCTCAGCTAGCTCAAAAATGACATAATATGCTTAATTAGCTCCAAAATGACCTATTTAACCTAGGATAGCTCTAAAATGACCTATACTTAGCATTTTTTTGCTCCAAAATGACTCAATATGCTTAGCTAGCTCAAAAATTACATAATAAGCTTAATTAGCTTCAAAATGACCTATTTAACCTAGGATAGCTCTAAAATGACATATACTTAGCATCTTTTACTCCAAAATTACTTAATATGCTTAACTAGCTCTAAAATGACATAATATGCTTAAGAAATGACATAGTTTAGCTCCTAAATGACTTCACATGCTTAGCTAGCTCCAAAATGACAAAATAACCTTACTTATCTCTAAAATGACATATTTAACCTAGGATAGCTCTAAAATGACCTATACTTAGCATCTTTTCCTCCAAAATGACTTAATATGCTTAGCTAGCTCTAAAATGATATAATATGCTTAAGAAAGGACATATTTTAGGTCCTAAATGACTTCATATGCTTAGCTAGCTCCAAAATGACATAATAACCTTACTTAGCTCCAAAATGACCTATTTAACCTAGGCTAGCTCTAAACTGACCTATACTTAGCATTTTTTCCTGTAAAATGACTCAATATGCTTAGCTAGCTCAAAAATGACATAATATGCTTAATTAGCTCCAAAATGACCTATTTAACC
>NW_021308719.1:0-1711 GCF_002162155.2 Triticum dicoccoides
GGGGGGCACCCGAGGTGGGCACAACCCACCAGGGCACGTCTGGGCCTCTTGGCATGCCCTGGTGGGTTGTCCCCTCCTCGGGATTCCCCCCAGGTGCAACTAGGGCCCAACATGTTCCTTCCAGTCCACAAAAATCTCCGTAAACTTTTGTGGCATTTGGACTCCGTCTGATATTGATTTTCTGCGATGTAAAAAACACGGAAAAAATAGGAACTGGCACTTGGCACTATGTCAATAGGTTAGTACCAAAGAATGATATAAAATGATATAAAATGACTATAAACATCCAAGATTGATAATATAACAGCATGGAACAATAAAAAATTATAGATACATTGAAGACGTATCAGTTCTCCATTCATCTAATGAGCTAATATCAAATAACCTCTTTTCACCGGCAAGTTTGAAGTCATCATTGAGTTCTTTGATTGCCCAATATGCTTTATGTTCTAACTTAAGAGGCAAATGACAAGATTTTCCATAAACCATTTATATGGAGACATACCCATAGGATTTTTATAAGCTGCTTTGTAGACCCAAAGTCCATCATCTAATTTCTTAGACCAATTCTTTCGGGACCTATTGACAGTTTTTTGTAATATTAATTTTATTTCTCTATTGTTAAGTTCAACTTGACCACTATATTGAGGATGATAGGGTGATGCAATTCTATGTTTAACATCATATTTAGCAAGCATTTACGGAAAGCACAATGAATAAAGTGTGAACCACCATCAGTCATTAAGTAACTTGGTAAAATAACTTCTTTAAGAATTTTAATGGAGGTGTTATGATCAACACTACTAGATGGAATAGCTTCTGCCCACTTAGTAACACAATCAATAACAACCAAAATATGTATATACCCATTAGAGGAAGGAAAAGGTCCCATATAATCAAATCCCCAAACGTCAAAAGGTTCAACAAGTGAATAATTCATAGGAATTTCCTCACGCTTACCGATATTACCAATTCTTTGACATTTGTCACAAGACAAGACAAACTTACAGGCATCTTTGAAAAGAGTAGGCCAATAAAAACCAGATTGTAATATCTTATGTGCAGTTCTATCTCCCGCATGATGCCCTCCATAAGCTTCGGAGTGACATTTCTGTAGGATTTTTTCCTGTTCATGCTCAGGTACACAACGTCTAAAAATACCATCTACTCCTTCTTTATAAAGATGTGGGTCTTCCCAAAAGTAATGTCTTAAATCATATAAGAATTTTTTTATTTTGTTGGTATGTGAAACTAGGTGGTATAAATGTAGCAACAATATAATTAGCATAGTCATCATACCAAGGAGTATTATGAGAAGCATTTATTACAGCTAGTTGTTCATCAGGAAAGTTATCATCAATAGGTAGTGGGTCATCAAGAATATTTTCTAACCTAGAAAAGTTATCAGCTACGGGGTTCTCAGCTCCTTTCCTATTAGTGATATGTAAATCAAATTCCTATAGCAAAAGAACCCACCTAATGAGTCTAGGATTAGCATCTTTCTTTTCCATAAGGTATTTAATAGCAGCATGATCGGTGTGAAAAATTACTTTACAATCAACAATGTAAGATCCGAATTTATCACAAGCAAACACAACTGCTAGGAGTTCTTTTTTCTGTAGTAGCATAATTTATTTGGGCAATGTCTAGAGTTTTGCTAGCATAATAGATAACATGTAATTTCTTGTCAACTCTTTGTCCTAGAACAGCA
>NW_021308720.1:0-1314 GCF_002162155.2 Triticum dicoccoides
TTTAGTGCAAAGTTGTGTGCAAGTTTTTGTTTTTATTTATTTTTCATTTTATTTCTTCTTAAAAGGTAATAGCAGTGCCACTTTCATTGTTCCTTATAAAATAACATTATTTGATTTGGTTTTAATTGTTATTTTTTATTTAAGGGTAACATCAATACACTAATTGATTCCTTCTTAGGAAACTTTTTCTTGTGAAAATTTCACTATTATATGCTTATTCTTGCACTTTAAAAATGCATAAACTTTTTATATAGTGTGTGCAAATTTATTTATTTTGACTATTTATTGTGGAGCAAAAGCCCCACGGTCATTTATTCCAAACTCAAACAAACCGGGGTACAAAAAGTTACAAAAGGAACTATGTACAAGCTTACCTACACTAACTATACATGGCTAAGGAAGGCTATCAATCCAAGCTAATAATTTTGGCCTGATACAATCCTTAAGTCTATGAGCAAGAAGAGAGATGTCATGAATAAACATACATCTCCAGGAACTAAAAGAAGGCCTAGTCAGCCGAAAGTCTTTCCATTTCTGACTAACCAAATACACCATCCGCAATGAACAAGACCTCAAAGAATGTGTGCAAATGTTGACATTATTTGTTTTATGTTTTATCTTTTCTTCTTAAAGGGTAATACCAATATGTCAGGAATTCATTCTTCCTTGGAAAACCTCATTATTTTTATTTTATTTTTTCTTAAAGGGTAATACTAATGCCACAAATTCATTTTTTTTATAAAACTTCATCATTTTCATTTTGTTTTAGTTTTTATTTTTATTTATATATATATTTTTTTTAATGGTAATACCAATGCCATGAATTCATTTCTTTGAGGAAACATTTTTTTTGCAAAAAAATCACTACTATATGCTTATTCTTGCATATATTACAAAAAAGGTGCAATGCATGTGTGAATTGTGTGTACTTTTTGACATTATTTTGTTTTAATATCTCCCAATTTATTTCTTCTTATAAGGTAATATCAATGCCACTAATCCATTCATTCTTAGAAAACTTCGTTAATTTGTAGGCATATAGTTTTCAAACGGAAGGAACACAACTAAATTACAACGCCACCTAAACCCGACGTATGAGATATGTTAAGTAGTAGTTTTCTAAAGGGGAACACACGAACAATTGTTCTCAGGGTTAGATGTTCTCACAAAAACAAAGATGTTCCTGCATGGATCCTAAGAATAATTTCATCGATGTTCTTTCATGTAACGGAGAAACTGTTGCGTTTTATTCCAGCAATATTTTCCCACATCCAAGCGATCTTACAGGTAGACAGTACCGATCCTACCATCCTG
>NW_021308721.1:0-2447 GCF_002162155.2 Triticum dicoccoides
CCCCCCCCCCTGTGGCGGAGGAGTAGATGATAACGTGCGTAGCTCCGCCATGGCAAACTCCTGGCTAGCTCGAATGGATGGGGAGAAGATCACACCACGCCTAGTCGGAGAGGCAGGAGTGGACGATGATGACGGTGATGGAGCGGTCCCCTCCGGTAAGGGGCGCACATGACTCCCCACATGCACTACTAGGGAAAAGCCTAGCAGCAGTGCGGGTTTTAGGCCTATCAGTAGCGCGGGACTATGGCCTACTGATAAGGCGCTACAGCTAACGTGTAGCAGTAGCGCCTGTCGTCCCACACTACTGCTATACATGGATAGCTGCAGCGCGCTTCAGTGAAGAGCGCTACTGATATTATCTGCAGCGCTTTTTTCGGAGAAGCGCTACTGGTAAGGCGACGCTACTGCTAACTTTTCCCCCTCGCTACTACTAGTTTTATTAGTTTTCATATTAGTTTTTATTTGAATAGGCTTTATACAATAATCTTTAGCATATCATACACATACAAATGTAATCATAGCATATACATACAATTAGTCTCATCAAATCATGTCATCATCATAATCATCATCCAACACAAAGTGGTCTCTCGTCATCATCTCGAAAATAGCGATACAAGTCCTCAGTTACTTGCAAATACATCGTCATCCATCTAAACAATGGTATACGCGAGAAGAGCTATCACTTTGAGTACATGAGTTCGTATCCCTCTCTCGCATTAGCGTGAACCTAAACTAACTACTGCCTGTCGCTCGGAAACCGGAAACCAGTAACAACTAGGCCTGACACTCCGGCCACTCGTCGTATATATACTCTTGGCGTAGCACTTCTTTGCCATCGATGATCTATGCACCTGCATCGTCACATGAGTCGATGATATGCAACATATATAGTTGAGCAACACAAAGAGACAGACTTGGCAAAAATAGAAACAACATATCATAAGCATAAATAACAAAGTTCATTGTACCCAAAATGCCCTAACTAGAGTGATCTTCGCTAGTCGAGGAGGAGGATGGTTTAATTACATCACAAATAAAGTTTCACTGCGCATAACTCAAAGTTTTGTCATGCAGAAAGTATGGACTAAACAGACACATTGTCATATATCGACAATCACTCCAACATGCTGTGCCATCCATCGAGGTCAGGGAGATAGTCCTCGAGCTTAGTGAAAGGCTTCATGTCGAGATGCTGAGAGGCTATCCATGTTCGGACGTCTTCCCGCGACATTTGTCCTTCTTCGTAGGCTATCCATGATGGTTTGGGCAAGTTCGTGCTGGATGTGATAGAACTCAGCTCGAAGTGGATGATCCTCCATATCTCCTACGTTCTTTGCCCATTGCAGAATATGGGCATCGCCGGATCTAGGTTACATGCGAAGGTTCTGGTGATCCCGTCTGTACTCCAGCATGTGGTGTAGGACATAGAATCCATCATTAAGAGAATTGTTCTGTTGCTGGATGCAGCAGAAGTCGGTCTTATGGGCGAAGGCGACCCTGCCGCCCCTTCTCTTCTTGTCCCTGACCACTCCACCCCTTGCTTGGTAGTAAAACATAGCACTGTCGAGAACATCCTTGATGTGGGTGTAATCCTTTTTGTGAATGTTCTTCGACGAGTCCAAGTAAAGAGCATGGGAGAATTGGGGGTATAGGATGATGAGGACGGCGCGCCCGCCGCTGCGCAAAATAAGTACACCTCAAATTACTTAGCCTCCACCGTGCAAATGAATGATTGAAATCGAAGGAAGGATAGCAGCGCAGATGACTTACACGGGATGATAAGGCACGAGAATCGCCCCCTTGTCCTTATTGGCGAGCATGAAATTGACGATGTATTCCCTCGCGTATACACGGTGCTCTGCGCAGACTCCCAAGAAGCCCTCGTCCATGTAGTACGGGTCAGCGACACAGATATGAGATATCTGCTCAACCCCGATGATGTAGTTCATGTGCAAGGCATAAAGGCGGACAAACGTAAAATCCAGCTTCTTCACGTGAAACATGTCGAATATGTAATCAAATCGGAGGAAGAACTTATCCGCGGGGAAGCTGTCGACGTATGACCTTTGCCGCGGAACGTTAACCACGTAGAGTGGGTATCCTGGATCTGTCGAGGCGATGAGGCCTTTCTCTACCCGCAACACATCGTCATGAAGTCTCCTCAGATCGCCGAATCTGGCCTGTAGCGCTGTTGCAGGTAGGATTGGTTGACCGGGGATATGCCATTTATCCGCATCGGGAATATCTATACGGTCCTGAAACCGAGACTACTGAGGCGGCTGGATCATAGAATCAGATTTTTTGCCTTTCCTCGCTCTCTTCCTAGACTTCTTTACTACCAGAAGGTCGTCCATAATACGTTGAGACGGCAATTCAGGCACCGACTCATGACGCTCAAACCCAGAGGAGGCGCCAGTATAGACATACTTTTCAGCGCCACCGTC
>NW_021308722.1:0-997 GCF_002162155.2 Triticum dicoccoides
AGCTGCATCTCTTTCGGCTACTAGTACACTCACGGTTTTCTTCATCACATCCATTTCCGATGCCAACCGCGCCACAACATCTGCTTCCCGATCCATCTTTCTCTTCCGGCTTCTGTAACCGTACGGGTCATCGTTCTGGGGGAACCCTATTTTCCACGGAATGTGCCCCATGCCTCGTACACGTCCTCCGTGTTCAGGATTCCCGAGGGCTTTTGTCAGCGCGTCGTTCTCTCTGTTGAACTTGATCTTCCCCTCTTGAGCATCCCTCATTGCGTCAATAAGGGCTTGGGTGGGTTTAATTATTTTGCCCCGGTAAACACACTCCCCTGTCTCCGGGTTCAGCGTTCCCCCATGCCCGTACCACTAGCTTTTGGCCCTTGGGTCCCATCCCTCCGTACCTGGACGGATTCCTCGCGCCCTCAGCTCATTCTCCATCTTCTCCCACCTAGGCTCCCAAAGGCGATACCCTCCTGGCCCCATAATATGATTGTACTCCTTCTTAGCCGCATTTTCCTTATTTTTTTTCGATATTTGAATGAACTACTCCGATTTCTTTTGCTTCACAAATTCTGGCCAATCATGTTTCAGTTTCTCATATTGTCCTTTGAAATCCGGAGTCTTGTTCTGCTTGACAAAGTCATGGGCTAGATTTTGCTTGAATTTCCGGAATGCGTCGGCCATCTTATGAAGAGCGAACTGTTTGACTAGCCTCCTCCTCTCCTTGTTTTCCTCAATCTTGTTACCCTCCTCATCGAATTTGTTGTATTCCGGAGGTAGAACGAAATGTTCCATAAGCTTCTTGAAGCAATCTTTTTTTGTTCTCTTATCGACAAAAGTGAAACCAGCAATTCGTGCCTTCTTTGGCTTATTCCACTCCTGGACGGTGATCGAGACGTTGTCTCTAACAACGGCTCCGCATTGGTTGACAAACTTGGTGGCGTTCTTGCGGGGCTCCAGCGGCCTGCCGGTTGCACTGTCGACAACCTCGATGGTGCAT
>NW_021308723.1:0-1773 GCF_002162155.2 Triticum dicoccoides
GGAGAAGGTTAATTTTGATGCTAAACAACGTGCTGAATTGATTTTAAAAATGCATGAGTTAACTAAGGAAAACATTGAGCGCATGAATGCTAAATATAAACTTGCTGGAGATAAGGGTAGAAAACATGTTGTGTTTGCACCTGGAGATCTTGTTTGGTTACATTTGCGTAAGGATAGATTTCCTGATTTGCGCAAATCAAAGTTAATGCCACGTGCTGATGGTCCCTTTAAGGTGTTAGAGAAAATAAATGATAATGCATATAAACTTGAGCTGCCTGCAGATTTTGGGGTTAGTCCCACTTTTAACATTGCAGATTTGAAGCCTTATTTGCGTGAGGAAGATCCGTCGAGGACGACTTCATTTCAAGAAGGGGAGGATGATGAGGACATCAATACAATTGTTACACCCACAGCCCCTGCTGCTATACATACTGGACCAATTACTAGAGCTCGTGCACGCCAACTAAATTACCAGGTACTTTCGTTTCTTGGTAATGATTCTAATGTTCATGAGAATATGATGCTGCCTAAACTGGATACATTTGTTTTGCTTACAAATGAAGGGCCTATCTTGGAGAAGGATGAACATTGGAGCAAGAACAAGCATGGAGATGATGGCATGCGCAAGGGGAACAAGAACGGAGTTACAAGTGATGATTTCAGGACTTTGAAGCCACCATAATGGGTGCATGAAGCCTTGGACGAAATATACAAGATGCCACTTCATAAATTTCGTCCCGAGGCTATTTTAGGTGCTGCGTCACCTTATTATTGGGCCAGGCCCATGTAATTTCGAAATACATAAGTATAGGCTATTTTTAGAGTCCGTATGTGTGGGGAAACAAGAGATAGGGTTGATTTCGGACCCCTCCACCAAGGGCCACGAAATTCCCCCCCTCTTCCTCCATATATCAGCCCTTAGGGCATCGTTTAGACTTGGGGGTTTTGTTTAGATTAAAAGTTCGCCATAGCTGCAACTTCGCGTACTTCGTTTGTGTTCAACGACCAGACAAAGGCGTCACAGAACCCCACCTTGATCAATAAAGCTTTCATCTTATATTCGCAATATCCAGATTGCAATCTTAGTTTCTTGCTTGTTCTTCGTTTGCTCGCAGGAAACAGACCCTCGTGGTCAGGTTGATCGTGCTCCGGCGTGGTCAATAACCTCTCGGAGTTGGTTTAGCGATTGCTAAGGCGCGACGTCCTCGCACGTTCGTAGTCGGATCGTCAAGGTCGACTTCCACCAAAGCGATATCCATCATCTCATCGAAAGATCGGGACCCTCGCCTCTATCACCAACCGTTTGTTGGAGCGTATTGAACAGAACACAGCACACCATCAGAGGACTAACGTGGTGTCACTCAGTGATTTTATCAAATTACATCCACCCACGTTCCACCACTCCGTCGAGCCTCTCGACGCTGATGACTGGCTTCGCAGTATCTCTCACAAACTGCGTTCCGCGCTGGTAGCGGAGGCTGACAAGGTCACCTTTGCTGCATATCATCTCGAAGGCCCCGCCAGTCTGTGGTGGGAGAATTATGGAGCTATGCGCCCAGCGGGCCATGTCACTACTTGGGCTGAATTCAGTGAGGCTTTCCGTGAACATCACATTCCGGAGGGTCTCATGGACCGTAAACGTGAAGAATTTTGCAGTTTCACCCAAGGCCGACTTTCTGTGGATGCTTACAGCAGGGAGTTTGGTAATCTCGCACGATATGCAACTGAGGAAGTGTCTACTGATGCCAAGAAGCAAGCAAGGTTCCGTAAGGG
>NW_021308724.1:0-1313 GCF_002162155.2 Triticum dicoccoides
GTATATATGGAGGAAGAGGGGGGAATTTCGTGGCCCTTGGTGGAGGGGTCCGAAATCAACCCTATCTCTTGTTTCCCCACACATACGGACTCTAAAAATAGCCTATACTGATGTATTTCGAAATTACATGGGCCTGGCCCAATAATAAGGTGACGCAGCACCTAAAATAGCCTCGGGACGAAATTTATGAAGTGGCATCTTGTATATTTCGTCCAAGGCTTCATGCACCCATTATGGTGGCTTCAAAGTCCTGAAATCATCACTTGTAACTCCGTTCTTGTTCCCCTTGCGCATGCCATCATCTCCATGCTTGTTCTTGCTCCAATGTTCATCCTTCTCCAAGCTAGGTCCTTCATTTGTAAGCAAAACAAATGTATCCAATTTAGGCAGCATCATATTCTCATGAACATTAGAATCATTACCAAGAAACGAAAGTACCTGGTAATTTAGTTGGCGTGCACGAGCTCTAGTAATTGGTCCAGTATGTATAGCAGCAGGGGCTGTGGGTGTAACAATTGTATTGATGTCCTCATCACGCATGGAGGAGGATTAATGGGACACTTTGGCGTGAAGAAGACGGAGGACGTACTTGCTACACATTTCTTTTGGCCAAAGATGAGACGGGATGTTGAGCGTTTTATTGCTCGATGCACTACATGTCAAAAAGCTAAGTCACGGCTCAATCCTCATGGTTTATATATGCCTTTGCCTGTACCTAGTGTTCCTTGGGAGGATATATCTATGGACTTTGTTTTAGGTTTACCTCGAACAAAGAAGGGGAGGGATAGCATATTTGTTGTCGTGGATAGATTCTCAAAAATGGCACACTTTATACCATGTCATAAAAGCGATGATGCTGTTAATGTTGCTAATTTGTTCTTTCGTGAAATTATTCGCTTGCATGGTGTGCCAAATACTATTGTTTCAGATTGTGATACTAAATTTCTTAGCCACTTTTGGAGATGTTTATGGGCTAAGTTGGGGACTAAACTGCTTTTTAGTACTACTTGTCACCCCCAAACTGATGGACAAACTGAAGTAGTCAATAGAACGTTGTCTACTATGCTTAGGGCTGTTTTGAAGAATAATAAGAAAATGTGGGAGGAATGCTTGCCTCATATTGAATTTGCTTATAATCGTTCATTGCATTCTACTACTAAGATGTGCCCTTTTGAAGTTGTGTATGGTTTCCTACCTCGTGCACCTATTGATTTGTTGCCTCTTCCATCTTCGGAGAAGGTTAATTTTGATGCTAAACAACGTGCTGAATTGATTTTAAAAATACATGAGTTAACTAAGGAAAACATTGAGCG
>NW_021308725.1:0-1431 GCF_002162155.2 Triticum dicoccoides
GACTAGCCCGTGTCCGATCATCACGTGAGACGGACTAGTCATCGTCGGTGAACATTCTCATGTTGATCGTATCTTCCATACGACTCGTGTTCGACCTTTCGGTCTCCGTGTTCCGAGGCCATGTCTGCACATGCTAGGCTCGTCAAGTTAACCCTAAGTGTTTTCGCTGTGTAAAACTGTCTTACACCCGTTGTATGTGAACGTAAGAATCCATCACACCCGATCATCACGTGGTGCTTAGAAGCGACGAACTGTAGCAACGGTGCACAGTTAGGGGAGAACACTTCTTGAAATTTTTATAAGGGATCATCTTATTTACTACCGTCGTCCTAAGTAAACAAGATGCATAAACATAATAAACATCACATGCAATTATATAGTTGTGACATGATATGGCCAATATCATATAGCTCCATTGATCTTCATCTTCGGGGTTCCATGATCATCTTGTCACCGGCTTGACACCATGATCTCCATCATCATGATCTCCATCATCGTGTCTTCATGAAGTTGTCACGCCAACGACTACTTCTACTTCTATGACTAACGTTTAGCAATAAAGTAAAGTAGTTTACATGGCGTTATTCAATGACACGCAGGTCATACAAAAAATAAAGACAACTCCTATGGCTCCTGCCGGTTGTCATACTCATCGACGTTCAAGTCATGAATCCTATTACAAAGAACATGATCTCATACATCACAATTCATCATTCATCACAACTTCTGGCCATATCACATCACATGATCAATCGCTGCAAAAACAAGTTAGACGTCCTCTAATTGTTGTTGCATCTTTTACGTGGCTGCAATTGGGTTCTAGCAAGAACGTTTTCTTACCTACGAATCACCACAACGTGATTTTGTCAACTTCTATTTACCCTTCATAAGGGCCCTGTTCATCGATTCCGCTCCAACTAAAGTGGGAGAGACAGACACCCGCCAGCCACCTTATGCAACTAGTGCATGTCAGTCGGTGGAACCGGTCTCACATAAGCGTACGTGTAAGGTTGGTCTGGGCCGCTTCATCCCACAATACCGTTGAGCAAGAAAAGACTAGTAGAGGCAAGTAAGATGACAAAATCCACGCCCACAACAAAATTGTGTTCTACTCGTGCAAAGAGAACTACGCATAGACCTAGCTCTGATACCACTGTTGGGGAACGTTGCAGAAAATTAAAATTTTTCCTACGGTTTCACCAAGATCCATCTATGAGTTCATCTAAGCAACGAGTCAAGGGAGAGAGTTTGCATCTACATACCACTTGTAGATCGCGTGCGGAAGCTTGCAAGGTGATGATGTAGTCGTACTCGACGTGATTCGAATCACCGATGACCAAGTGCTGAACGGACAGCACCTCCGCGTTCAACACACGTACGGGACGGGAGACGTCTCCTCCTTCTTGATCCAGCAAGGGGGAAGGAGAGGTT
>NW_021308726.1:0-1635 GCF_002162155.2 Triticum dicoccoides
TGACATGAAAACGTTAATGTTGCGGAATCCAATCAATCACTTCAGGCCAGACCATGGGTTTTTACCTGAGGTCAAGACTGATCAAGCTCCAAACAATACATTCAAGAATGGAGTAGCGCGGAAACACCATCATTGTCTTGAATATATTTTTGTCATTAGTTCCGCCATCGTGGTTCGGATTAAGGATTGCAGTTTTTTTCCTATGTCATTTTGTCCTTGGTTCCAATCATCGCGGTTTGGATCAAGGATTGCATATGTTTTAGTTCCGGCCATCGTCGTTCGGATTAAAGATTGCATAATTTTTCTTATGGGCATATCCTTAATTTGGGCTATCGCGGTTGGGATTCCTCATATTTAGTCATCTCTCGCATATATCTATGGGTCATTCTCCTCTTAGGTTCGGTCCTCCAAAAAAAGTATACGAGTCAAGATGGTGAACAAAATTACTTTGACAATAACGCATGGGAAACACATGAAATACTTAAATCACCAATAATGCTCTGTGCATGGGTTCTTTTACGCAAATTCCTTGATCCGAGCCAGAAATAACTACAACACACGCTATCCTCAGCACATGGGATCTCCCACAAGAATTCTATGACATGGGGCATAAAATTCTACAATGTTTGATTCTTATGTTATACTCGGCGTATTTCTTCTCTATGAATTCCATGACATGAGCCATAAAATATTTAAATCACAAGTTATGATCTACGCATGAGTTCTTTTTATATGTATTCGATGACCCAGTCAATAAAGTATTTAAAATACAAATTATGTTTTGCGCATGGATTCTTTTATGTGAATTCCATGACATGAGCACAAAATGTTACAATCACAAGTTACGATTTATGTGTGGGTTCTTTTGTATGAATTCTATGAAATCACCCGTAAAGAACTTAAAATATAAATTATGTTCTGTGCATGGATTCTTATATATTAATTCCATGATATGAGACATAAAATACTTAAAATACAAATTACGCTCTGTGCATGGATTCTTATATATTAATTCCATGATATGAGACATAAAATACTTAAAATACAAATTATGCTCGGAGCATGGGTTTTTACATGAATATCGTGGCATGAGCCATATAACACTTAAAATATAAGTCGTGCTCTCGGTATGCATGGGTTTCTTTCTAATCACGACATGATTCACAAATTTCACAAAAGATATATCATCAAAGTATGGGTTCCACAAGAATAAAAGATTATGTCATAAAGCTTTACTTCTTTATGCTAAACACGGGCACTATGTTGGTGTTACACGGTGTTAGTCATGTATAACATACAAGTGTGGCAGAACCTAATGATAAAATGCTCGATGTCCAGGCGCCACTTGGTAAGTGAAGCAGGAACCACAAAGACGAAGGCGCATATCGTGAAGGTGACCTCCAAGGCAACAAGTGAGGTGTTGCCCCGTAACCTCCGGTGTGTCCAGAGAGCTATTGGACTGCCCCGGGGTCCGCTGAGAACCTCTAGGCCAATGTCCAGGCGCGTACGAAGAGTTGCTAGATAGCTCGAAACCTGAACCGGAATTTCCGAGCCGAAGTCATAAATCCTCTGAATTAGTCAAAACCTGGCAGGAGGAGCCTTGGAACCTCAAGACCGTGCCTACACACACCAAAA
>NW_021308727.1:0-875 GCF_002162155.2 Triticum dicoccoides
TTTCTATGAATTTTAGAAGTTTTAGGCATTTTCTGGAATTTCAGAATTAAATTAAATCCAGAAAATGAGTTATGACATCAGCACTGCGTCATGCTTGCATCAGCAAGTCAACAGGGCTGCCCCGGGTCAAACCTGACGTGTGGGGGCCACACGTCAGTGACACAGGTTAGACAGGGGGGGTTAGTTTAATTTAATTAAAGATTAGGGCACTAGGGCCCACATGTCAGTGGCTCTGGGGTTAGATTAGGTGGTGATTAGCTTAAGCTAATCACCTGATGGCGGGGGCCCACCTGTCAGTGTCAGCAGAGGGGGTAGTTAAGATAAAATAGTTAAACTAATTAACAGGGGGGGGCTGGCCCCACCTGTCATCGACCCAGAGAGGGGGGGGGTCCCGCCGTGGTCAACGTGGTCAGACCCACCGGCGGCTTGACGCCGGCGAGGCCAGACGCGGTGGTGCGCGTCGGAAACCAACTACATGGGCTCTTTTGGCGCGCAGGAAGCAGCTACGGGGAGAGGGTGGAGTGGCGCATCCAACGGTGGCGGTGGCGGAGGCTGGGGTGGCCGGGGCTGCCGGCGGCGACCTCTTTTGCGGCTGCCGGAGTTCGGGCAATCTCGGGGTCGGGGTTAGGGAGCACGGCAGGAGGAGCTGGGGCGTGCTACAGACTCCTGAGATCATGGTGAGCACGTCAGTGGGCTCGGATACGAGCTGGGGTGGCTGTGGCCACGGCCATGCCATGGCCGGCGGCGAGAGATTCTCGGGCAAAGTGGTGGGGCTAGCTAGAGAGGGAGGTGGGGCACGGGAAGAGGGGGAATCAGCACAGGAGCTCACAGCGGGTGCAGTGGTGGCCTCGGCGAGCTCGGGGAGGCACCGGAGC
>NW_021308728.1:0-2106 GCF_002162155.2 Triticum dicoccoides
GCGGGGGTGAAGGGAGTCGTTGGCGGCGAGCTCCGCGACGGAGGTGGCTTCGGGCACGATTGGGGATCCTTGCTACAGTGGCTCTCCGTCGAGGATGAAGGTCTGGGCGGCTCCGCAAGGTCGAGGGGAAGAGAACGGTGGCTCTGGTTGGGTGGGGGAGGCCTTGACTGCGACGGAACGGACCGGAGGTTGGTTGTGGCCGAACTGGCCAGGGACGGGGAAGAAGGCTCCCCGCCTTCGATGACTGGCCATGGGGCGCCATGGGGGTGGCTTGAGGTCGCCTGAGTGCTCGAATGGGCTCGAGGGCCTCCTTTTATAGCGCGACAAGGTCGGTTCCGTGGCGGTGGATAAGGATGCCGGTGACCGTCGTTCTGTAGCTTGCAGGGCATCGTGGCGGCGACGAGCGCTTGTAGACGAGCGTGAGCATAAGCTTGCACTGCTCCAGGGGGCAGCTGGTGCGCGGCTATGGCACGGGTGGCGCCGACCGTGGCAGAGGCGCACTGCAGACGCCAGCGTGCCGCCAAGAGGGCTCTGACGACGGCACTGTAGGGCACCAGGGAAACTTGGACCTTTCTGGCGAGGGGTCGAGGGTGGGGTGCGGCTCTGCAGGCGAGTAAGGGCCAGGGGCGCGACGCGGCGGCTCGGTGCACGCGCGTGCAAAATGTGCGCTCTGGGCGCACCCAGAGCATGCACGCCAGGCGTTCGGCGAAATGCCAGCGTGGGTTAGAGAGCGTTGGTGAGGCTGGCAATTAGCAGGACTAGGTTAGGGTCGTCCAGGTGCTTAGAGGACATGCTAGTTTGTCCAGAGGTGCAAGGTCACAGAGCAAAACAAAAAATCATGTCAAAACTGTCCATGCACTCAAAGTGTTTGACAGAATGCCAATGGCATCTAGGCAACTCTTGGAGGGCCCAAAATATCCAGATCATAGTCTCTTTGGATGAATAACTGGGTGGTAAAGTTAGTTTGGCAAAACTAGAAACTTGTTAGTGCAAGATTTTAAGAAAACCAATTCTAGACAGAAATTTAAGGGCACCATTTCATGGACCAAAAATCTCCCAATGGGTCCAATCTCCTGGACTTAAGGGTTTTGTAGGATGGGATACAAGTAGGGGGAAGAATCAAGGGAAAAAGGGCAATCAAAAATATGGTTGTTGTACAAATCACCAAGCTGGACCAGAATGAAAAAGAGGTTGATACACTCAATTTTTTTCGAAGGACATCACTGGGTTTTTGCAAAAAGTTGAATAATACACTCCTATTAACATCCCACAATTTTGGTAGAAGTTTTAAAGAAACATTTAAATAGGTTGTAGTGCAAAATTACCCACTGGACCAGATTTGTAAACTTGGTGTAGAACTCAAAATATCCAATGAATGAAATATATTTTTGCATAAAAGTGATTTAAAAACATTACATGACATCTCCAAATTTTGGTGGGATTTTTAAATAAATTTATCAAAGGGTTGAAGTGCAAATGGAACCCTAAAACCTTGAAAATCATTTGTGAGAAATAAAGCTCAGGGAAAAATAATTGTATAAACAATCCCACATGTAAAAGTATTGTTTTTCTTAAGAGGGGAAATAAGTCCAATAATGACTGAAAAGTTTTCACTTGGGGTAAAAACTCCATAATAATAAAGAAAAGAATGGTTCTGAAATCAAAAGGAAATCCAGAAAATAAAAGTTTAAGTTTCCTGGCAAAATTTTAATTAACAAAACAAGGTTAAAATTTTGGGGTGTCACACAAGCCTCATGATAGGAGGAGTTCATCTTCTTGCCCAAACCACCATCAAACACCTTCTCGCAGAAATTTAAAATGCATGCATTGTCCATTTCCACTAATCTCCATGAGCCCAACTTTTTCCCACAGACCCATCTGCTCCTCCTCTAACCCCTGCATCTTTCCCTGCCTGAGGAGCCATGATGATGGGGGTGAAAAGCTCTTTTCCCCTCTCTGGACAACATCATTTCTCTCTGTCTCAACCTCCCTCCTCACCCCAGTAGCTCCCCAGGGCATCCACTTTGTTTACCCCCCCATAAAGCTCCCAAACACAAGTGGCCGCGCCCACTCCGCAAAAAGACATGCCCATGTCGGCCAAAGTGG
>NW_021308728.1:3074-5949 GCF_002162155.2 Triticum dicoccoides
ACTTTAGTTGTAGTTGAACTAGTTTAGTAAGTAAATTAATAAACTAGTTGAACTAGTTGAATTAATAGAACTAATGTATTTTTAGTAAGATAATTAATATAACTAGTTGAACTACTTTATTTTTAGAAAGAACTAGTTTTTTCTATTTATAGTAAGTTTATATTTAGTAAGAACTAGTTGAATTAATAAAACTAGTTGAACATGTCATATTTTTTGTTATTTTTTAGTTTAAGCAATTATTCGGCATGTATTAGTGATAACTTATATGGTTTTTGCTTTTGTAGAAATCAAGGAGCCCCTCCATCATCCCCGCCATCGTCCCCGTCACTGACCCCCTCCGACATCGAGGTGAGACCAGCCAAATAATCATGTATATCTTGTGTTGCTCAAATAGGATATGTGGTTTCCCAAGTGGCCGTTCATGTTTAGTTTACACCTCTGAGTGGCCTATGTTTTGCCAAAGTGTTGATTAATTTCCGTTCCGACAAATTTCAGGCGCTCGATATGTCTTTTTTAGCAAAGGTCATGCCTGATTTTTCCGTGAATTCTGGCATGACTTGTGCTAGAATATGTAGGAAATATTGAGTGGCCTGGATTTTCTCGAAAAATAATGATCTAATTTAGGTTTTTTAGTACATATATTTAATTGTACCAGTTTAATCTTTGAATTATGAACGTAGGAAATATTGTACTCGGACGACGACAGTCTCCCGGAGGAGTGCAGCTGGTGCCACGATGATCGAGGTATGTGCGACAGGTTCGTTGAGCTGGACGAAGATCGGCGCTTCAGCATTAAGCTCGAGGAGACCTTCGATGTTGAAACGGTATGCAACAACGACAAGTTTTTGTTTTCATAATTAAGCAGGACTTCAACTATTTCAATGTCTAATTTTCATCTTTTACAATTCGACTAGCTTATCCCATGCCATGCGAGACGCTATGTCTTGGAGAGGATGGGTTTTGAAGACCATGGAAATTTTGAAACAAAGAAAATACACCTAAGGACCCATCATGATATGGATTTTGAAGTAAAGCTGTGCAATGCTCAGAGCGTAACCCATTTTGGTTGCCAAAATTGGGAAGCACTTTGCAGAATGTATGGTTTTTATGAGGGTATGATTGTCACCACAGATCTTGGTGATCCTGACATCGAGCAAGACAATATGGACATTTGGGTCCTTGTTGATACGCTTCTGATTGTACTGCTATGTGAGTTTCTCAAACATAGTTATTAACTAATTTATATTGTTTATTTCAAAATAGTTGACAGCTTATTTCCATTGACAGCTTATTTTGATTCTTCACAGACTATACAGAAGATGGTAGACAAAACCCACTACACAGAATTTATAAGGAGAAAAGTCCTCTGATCTTAGTTTGTACTCTTCTTGAGGATTACAATAACTATTATCGAACTCCTCCAAATTATGGTGAATACGTGCCACTAGTGCACGTGTTGAACCACTGTAACTTCTCTGGAGATACCCTGGTAAGATGTTTTACTATTACGACATCCGTGCATCTTTTGCATACTTCTAAAACTAGTACATCATTGCTAACTACGAAGTTATTACTATGTTTTTCAACAGAAACTCCCGATGGGTTGTGTGCCTCATCTGATGTATATGAATGGTCGCCTTACAGTTCTGAACATACTGCCAGGTAAATCTAGGGAGCTCACCTGTGCATATCAGATTTCTAAAACCAGTGAACACATGGACATTCGCAAGGAGGTTCTTGGAAGTAACATTCAGCGAAAGGCATGAATTGGAGACAGGCTAATCTCCATTCTCCATAATGGAGATTCAGGGGCTATCTTCTTTTTTGCTATTTTACCTTAGAAAATGTAGTAGGTCTTAATCGAATGTAGTAGGTCCTATGAGGTACAATATGTTTATTATGTGGTAATGTGTTAGAGTTGATAATGAGGAGTACTTGTGATTACGACTAGTGACCACTTTGCTAGGTGATGTCATTGATGAAAACGATGATCTTGAGGAGGTCTTATATGACAATGGTGTATTATGATGATAAGTTGTTAATAATATGATGATGATGATGATGATATTATTATATCATTGGGTGAAAGAACCGCGGATTAGTTTCAAGTGGATGGACATCCACTTGAAACTAGTCCACGGTTCTTTCATCCCGTGATGTAATAACTCATTATGATGTAAAAACAATCTCTAAATTCCTGTTGTATGAAAACTTGTGTAAAGGTGTATGAATACAACATGAAATAAAAAAGAAATAAAATACTAAATAATAGTAGTAGCGCGGGCAAGGAGAAGCGCTACTACTAATTACTAGTAGCGCTCCTCCGGAGAAGCGCTACTACTAAGTCAATTTAGCAGTAGCATGGGTCTAGGCACGATACTGTTAAGCTTTAGTTGTAGCGCCTTATCAGTAGAGCTCCTGCCCGCGCTACTGATAGGCCTAAAACCCGCGCTGCTGCTAGGCTTTTCCGTAGTAGTGTGAGGCCGTTACGAGCCCTCCTCTCCACTCCATTTGTCCCCTCTCCCTCCTAGAAGCATCCTCGACCCAGCCAACCCTCTCGGCGAGCCCTCCATCCACCACCCTGGCCGGAAAGATAGTGTCGTCTAGGGAAAGATAGTGATCGGGTGCTTACCCAGGGTACTTGAGGTACCGCGGATCGTGGATGACACAGAAGTTGCACGGATCTTGTGGTTAAAGTGTGCAACCTCTGCAGAGTGTAAAACTATTTGAATAGTCGTGTCCACGGTCAAGGACAGTTGGGCGGTGCTGCTTAGACTACGTCCATACGTTTCTGGAAAACAACACGGTTTGGTAAATATGTTTATATGATTCACGAGGAAGTCACGATGAGCTTGATAATGAGTCGTTCATAAGT
>NW_021308729.1:0-1194 GCF_002162155.2 Triticum dicoccoides
TAATTTTTCTCTAGGAACATATCTAAACAGTAGAACTATAGCGTGAACTACGACATAATTTGCAAAAACCTTTTGACTATGTTCAGGATAATTAAGTTCATCTTATGAACTCCCACTCAGATAGACATCCCTCTAGTCATCTAAGTGATTACATGATCCGAGTCAAACTAGGCCGTGTCCGATCATCACGTGAGACGGACTAGTCATCATCGGTGAACATCTTCATGTTGATCGTATCTTCTATACGACTCATGTTCGACCTTTCGGTCTCCGTGTTCCGAGGCCATGTCTGTACATGCTAGGCTCGTCAAGTTAACCCTAAGTGTTTCGCGTGTGTAAATCTGTCTTACACCCGTTGTATGTGAACGTTAGAATCTAACACCCGATCATCACGTGGTGCTTCGAAACACGAACTGTCGCAACGGTGCACAGTTAGGGGAGAACACTTCTTGAAATTGTTTTAAGGGATCATCTTATTTACTACCATCGTTCTAAGTAAACAAGATGCATAAACATGATAAACATCACATGCAATCAAATAGTGACATGATATGGCCAATATCATTTTGCTCCTTTTGATCTTCATCTTCGGGGCTCCATGATCATCATCGTCACCGGCATGACACCATGATCTCCATCATCATGATCTCCATCATCGTGTCTTCATGAAGTTGTCACGCCAACGACTACTTCTACTACTATGGCTACTGGTTAGCAATAAAGTAAAGTAATTACATGGCATTGTTCAATGACACGCAGGTCATACAATAAATAAAGACAACTCCTATGGCTCCTGCCGGTTGTCATACTCATCGACATGCAAGTCGTGATTCCTATTACAAGAACATGATCAATCTCATACATCACATATCATTCATCACATTCTTGTTGGCCATATCACATCACATAGCATACCCTACAAAAACAAGTTAGACGTCCTCTAATTGTTGTTTGCATGTTTTACGTGGCTGCTATGGGTTTCTAGCAAGAACGTTTCTTACCTACGCATGAACCACAACGTGATATGCCAATTGCTATTTACCCTTCATAAGGACCCTTTTCATCGAATCCGATCCGACTAAAGTGGGAGAGACAGACACCCGCCAGCCACCTTATGCAACTAGTGCATGTTTGTCAGTGGAACCGGTCTCACGTAAGCGTACGTGTAAGGTTGGTCCGGGCCGCTTCATCCCA
>NW_021308730.1:0-937 GCF_002162155.2 Triticum dicoccoides
ATTGGGCCAGGCCCATGTAATTTCGAAATACATAAGTATAGGCTATTTTTAGAGTCCGTATGTGTGGGGAAACAAGAGATAGGGTTGATTTCGGACTCCTCCACCAAGGGCCACGAAATTCCCCCCTCTTCCTCCATATATACAGCCCTTAGGGCATCGTTTAGACTTTGGGTTTTGTTTAGATTAAAAGTTCGCCATAGCTGCAACTTCGCGTACTTCGTTTGTGTTCAACGACCAGACAAAGGCGTCACAGAACCCCACCTTGATCAATAAAGCTTTCATCTTATATTCGCAATATCCAGATTGCAATCTTAGTTTCTTGCTTGTTCTTCGCTTGCTCGCAGGAAACAGACCCTCGTGGTCAGGTTGATCGTGCTCCGGCGTGGTCAATAACCTCTCGGAGTTGGTTTAGCGATTGCTAAGGCGCGACGTCCTCGCACGTTCGTAGTCGGATCGTCAAAGTCGACTTCCACCAAAGCGAAATCCACCATCTCATCGAAAGATCGGGACACCCCCGCCTCTATCAAGTGGTATCAGATTTCCAGGTTGCTCGGTGAGATTTTACAGTTTTTTAGTAGTTTAGATCGAGTCTGTTCTTCATACCTATAGTCCACGAAAAAGCCACAAAAAAAAATTAGGGTTAGTTCATCATATCCGAACCAATCTGAGCCTTGCATAATCTTTTTAGGGTTTTGCTTTGTTGAATTTGCGGTTGCATCGTCGTGTCTAGTTGCTGGTCTTAGAGTCTAGTCTTTTAGAGTTTCGAGTTCTGGTCATAAGTTGTCACGCCGCCGCCGCACCATCATCATCGCCCCTGCCATCTACCACCACCGCACCGAATCCGCATCCATATACCACCACCAATCCGTGTCCATATACCACCACCGATCCATATCCATATACTACCACCGCTACCACCACCGCTGCCATATACCAC
>NW_021308731.1:0-2140 GCF_002162155.2 Triticum dicoccoides
AGCTACCTACTAACCATCTCAGCGGCATGAAGATCCTTGCTTCGATGCTGCCCCAGAAGCTACCCCACCATCTTAGCGGAGAAGCAGCGTGGCTTCCAGCCTAATTTCACGCCTCCTCGCTACCCCGTGATAGTATCGCGGAGGGTGAACATTGCGAGCTAATGACGAAATGCCAGAACCTGACATTTAAGGCGGCGGTCAGCTTTGTTATACCTCTTCGAGCTGAGGAAACTTTTCATTGTCGTCCGATTCCACATTGCTAGGCTGTTGTGATGGTGGATGAAATAATGGAGGGATTTGAGGAGCTGGAGTTTGACTTCCCTACAGGTGGAGGGAAGATTTATCTGGAAAAGGCTTTAAGGAATACCTGTCTATGGAGAAAGGGGTACATCAAGCTTCCAAACCGGACGCCTCCTCCTTTTTCTCCTCCAGCGCATGAGGGCACTCCGCCTCCCGAACTGTGCATCTGAGGATAGAAGGTAACAAGGAGGCAGGGGACACAATGTTTACCTAGATTCGGGCCCTCTTGATGGACGTAATACCCTACTTCCTGCTTGATTGACTATGATAAGTATAGGGGTTACAAGAGTTGATCTACCTTGAGATCGTAATGGCTAAACCCTAGATGTCTAGCCCGTATGATTGTGATTGCCTCTATGGACTAAACCCTCCGGTTTATATAAGCACTGGAGGGGACTAGGGGTGTACAAAGTCGGTTTACGGAGGAAGGAAACTAACCGACTGCTCCCAAGCTGACCAAGGACGCATTTGTATATCAGCGAAGAGTTGTAGTTAGGGAGAGCGTCCCGATCAGAATCCTGCAATGGAATAAGAATAAGGATGACCCTCAAGTTTCTTATGTCTAGGATAGACAGAAAGATGATATTTGGACCTCGCTGATGACAAATTTCAGCCTAAGGCTAGATAAGGAGCCGAATAACCCAGTTATAGAGCGAAAGGTCAAGGCGTTTAATTTAAAGAAGATGGCAGAACTATTCATGAACAGGAACAAAGAGTTGAACATAAAGTCTATTAACAAAGAGAAGACTCCAGAATTTATCGGTCGATATGAGAAGATAAGAGATCACTGGCCTGCATTTGTGGCCTACAAGAAATTTGAGAAGGGTAAGAAAATATCACTTACAAACAGACAGAATGCTGTAAAAAAGAAGTATCACCATCACACAGGGTCAGGTGGCTACTACAAAGCCCGACCATTGTGGGACAAAGCTGAGCAAGACATGCTTGCTAAAGGTGTCCAACCAGCGACATTGCACTGGCCAGATCGTTCAAGGACTTGGTTCTTCGAGGTTGGGGAAACTTTGGACCCACAAACAGGGGAGTGTGTTTGGACGGACAAGAAAGTTTCAATACCCATCCGGAAGTTTCAGAAAGCAATCAAGGCAGCGCATGAAGGGACGTTCATTACCGACAGAGAGAAGTACGAGCTGACAGAGGCCCTCGGGAATCTTGAGCACCCTGGACGAACACGAGGCCCACCAGGCTCCGTTCCGTAGGTACATGGGTTTTCTGACAATAGTGGTTATAGAAGCGGAGAGCGAAAGAGGAAAGTGGAAGCAACCGAAATGCAGAGGCTCAGTGCAAGATCAGCAAAACTAGAGGAACTTGAGACCCAGCGAGCTACCTACTAACCATCTCAGCGGCATGAAGATCCTTGCTTCGATGCTGCCCCAGAAGCTACCCCACCATCTTAGCGGAGAAGCAGCGTGGCTTCCAGCCTAATTTCACGCCTCCTCGCTACCCCGTGATAGTATCGCGGAGGGTGAACATTGCGAGCTAATGACGAAATGCCAGAACCTGACATTTAAGGCGGCGGTCAGCTTTGTTATACCTCTTCGAGCTGAGGAAACTTTTCATTGTCGTCCGATTCCACATTGCTAGGCTGTTGTGATGGTGGATGAAATAATGGAGGGATTTGAGGAGCTGGAGTTTGACTTCCCTACAGGTGGAGGGAAGATTTATCTGGAAAAGGCTTTAAGGAATACCTGTCTATGGAGAAAGGGGTACATCAAGCTTCCAAACCGGACGCCTCCTCCTTTTTCTCCTCCAGCGCATGAGGGCACTCCGCCTCCCGAACTGTGCATCTGAGGATAGAAGGTAACAAGGAGGCAGGGGACAC
>NW_021308731.1:6466-8151 GCF_002162155.2 Triticum dicoccoides
CCTACCTCAGCTTCTCCTGTACCCTAACCCCTCGGACCCGTGACTCCTACATGCTCCTTTTCTGGCATGCCATGAGGTCCAGGCCCCTGGTATTTCTTTTTTGCCATGCACGCGCCGGCATGTCTGCCTTCCTGCCCGTGCCATGCCACGCCATTGCTGTAGCACCATTGCTCTCTTCTACCAGCATTAATAATAAGTGTGTCTGAGTGTGTCCTGCTGAACCTGACAGTAGCTACCACTGTCAGTGCACCTGTGCTTGCCATTTTGTGTTTCCCATAAGTTTGCATTACTCTGCATAGAGCTTGCTTCAAAACATTGCATTGTCCAAGTGAGTTTGGGGTTTACAGTATTCATATTGTCTGATGTTGAGTATGTGTCACTCTGCATGCCCATACTATTAGCTTCCGTTCATCATTGCTGGTGCTGGCAATCACTAGTGTCCGAGTAAGTGTGGAGTTTACAATATTAATATCGTGTGATGATGAGTTTGTGTCACTCTGCATGCATGTCGAGTTCTCCATAAGCATTGCTTTGCTACTCTGCTTCCATTCCTTGTTGCTGCTGCTGGTAATCACTATGGCAGTACAAGACTTTTAGGTGATACATCGTCAACAAAACATGCTAAGCTTGCCTATTCGATACTCATGCTTAGGCACAATCGTTAGGACCGGGCTCCGTGCGGAAAGGTGCGCTGCAGGTCTAGAACAACATGAGGTCTAGTACAACATGACAGTCATAAAGTTGCATTATTTAGCCACTGGTAGGGTAGGATATACCTAAATGTGGTCACTATAGGAACCAGGGTCCCCTAATTGCTAGTAAAACTTGTGTAATGACCTCTTGTTACCTTCTACTAACGTTTAGTCTTATTTTTTTAGTACTTCTGTATTGGTATCCAGAAATAAAATTCATATGTTTCTATATATGTTCTTTTAGATAAGTATTTTAATACATAACTAGTAATGTAAATGGTGTGATGCAGTTCTAAATAAAAATGCAAATAGCTTGCGAATGTCAATCTCATGTGAGCCAGTCAATGAACTTACTATATTAGTCTCTTAGACCAATACATGCTTTTCTGTAACTTTAGATATTTCCCAGAATAGTTTGCTTGGTCCATCATATCTAAAGCTTGCATGTACTGTAGAAGCTCTACTTTATGCTAATCCTTGCTTGAAGTACGTGCGACATCCAGCGTCAACGATGATAATGTGAACCATATGTTCAACTGCAGCCCCATCCATTGCATCGACACAAAGGTATATACTCTATCTTGCTGAACAGATATGGGCCAGTTTGTGAAGCGGGAAACAATCAAAACCCCATACCGGATAGCTATCTCCATTAAGGTATTAACAAAAAACTTTGTAAGAGCATCAACCGCGAAACAACCAGCCTGGAAGAAAGATCATATGTGTAAGAGACCAAATAAAGGAAGAGTTAAGATCAATGTGGATGCTTCTAAAAGCGTAGGTTATCTCCAGGGGCGGGGGTGAATGGGAGATTTTTAGAAATTTGTCAAACTCTGAAGAATTTGATGAAGACCAGAGTGAAGAGATAACGTAAAGGAAACTAAGTCGTTACAGAATCAATGTACATGCAATCAAGATACGTAAGAGTGAAGAACATGCAATCATACAATCATACGAGCATGAAGAATATGAACCAAGCAAATAAAGAGCATA
>NW_021308732.1:0-4563 GCF_002162155.2 Triticum dicoccoides
CTACAAATAACTATTCTCGCTGCACAAACAATATTACTACAAACCTCACAGCCTAATACAATGACACATCTGCTCCTACCCATGGCAGTGGGGATCCAAGGCAGGGAAACCCCGCTGATGGGAAAATTCTCCATTGAGAGCTCGCTTTGTGAAAGGAACATTCTCCATTGACCCAAAAAAAACTACCTATGATGTTGTATACCTTGGCAATATTCACATTATTATGTCTCAGCTGATTCACCAAATCCATGTTGTACACATCTACTCCTTCTGTTTCTAAATATAAGGCTTTTTAGAGACTTCAATACGGACTACATAACGATGTATATAGACATACTTTAGAGTGTAGATCCATTCATTTTGCTCCGTATGTAGTCCGGATAGGAATCTCTAAAAGGTCTTATTTAGTAAGGGAGGGAGTATGTGCTTGTGCAATGGCCAGTGCATTGTCTGTCCAAAATCAGGGGACAGAGAGTGATTGTACTGGTCGCGATGCTCTGCTATGTACCAACCATGCTCCTGTGGATAGCACCAGACTTGTTAGAGCAGGGCACTCACAATGGCAAGACCTTGTGTTCTCCACCCCAGCCTTTCCCTAGACACATAATGTCAAGATCTTGTCAAGTAAACTAATATAAGAGCGTTTACATCACTACTTTAATGATCTAAACGCTCTTATATTAGTTTACAGAGGGAGTAGTAATTTTTTACAATGTCTGATAAATTACCCAGTATGCTGTCTCATAATTACAAATAATCACATGCATACGAACTGGGAAATCTTCATATTTGCACATTGCGACACTAACATTCTTTCTCACATTTCAGAATTTATGGTGTAATCATTTGTCCAGGGGCGCAACAATATGTCTAAAACGAATCATTCAACTCACAATCATCTGGTGTATCCCTCTACTGTAGTCTTTTAATTACAAGCAACCACACACATATGAACGCAGATTGTTCAGATTTACACCACGATTTGTATGATGACAATGTAAGAGAGAATGTCTGCGTTGCAAAAAAATGAGGTGCCTCACTCATCTGAGATCCCACCGGTACATTAGCCTGATAATTATGAGCAGACACACACATATGAACAGAGATTCGTCAGATTTGCATCACAAATTTCATAACTGTTGTGTCGAGCACGAACATACCTGCAGCTCCATCCTGGAGCTGTAAGGTCCATCTTTCCTATCAATTGTCGGAAGCCTGCGTAACTGTCAGTAACCTTCTCAAGCACCATAGATCTGCGCAGCAACAGGAGGAAATTGCAGATCGACACCATGGGATTCAGAATCGAACAAAAATCTCAGACGAATCTAATGAGCTCTTGCGGTACCTTATTTGGCTGCATAGGATCTCCATGCCTACCAGTGGATGCGGCCCTCCTAGATTCGCCGCCCCGCAAGCTCACCCCTCTCGCTATTGAAAAATTCAGCAACCTGAGCTAGGAGACGACAGTACCATCGGCCCCCAAATCCTCGCATTTACTCCTCCGTTGCCAGAGCTAACGAAAAGCACGGATCAGCAACGAAACCGACGAGTTAAGCCACGGCTCAACTTCCTGCCGTCCACGTCCGCCAGGGGCCGTCTCCGTTCCCGGCCCATAGCTCAGGTGTATTTCCTATTTTCCATATTTACAGACGCTCGCGAATCTCGCACAGCTATTTAATGCCTCGTATCCCAAGACGCTGCTCGACCGCCCAGATATAGAGCACATATGCGCTCGAGCGCAGAAACACCGTGTCCAGCTAGTCCTGAACATATGAAGGTTAGATAAGCATTATGGAATGAGAGACATGAGGAACCAAATGTCCGTCAATCAGTTGACCATGCATCGACTTATGTTATTGTTAAATATTACAAGGTTCTGCTCCTCCACTATCTCTCGCACAGGCACACATATAATTAAGTAATACCTTGAGTGTGGAAATGGAAGACCTGGAACTCTCGTTAATGCATGCTCCGAACAGAAAATAAAACACTCTGTAAATTCTTTACCAGTCAGTCGCAAATTTTGTGTCCACTCAAGTATTGATTGATCTCCTATACCTCTAGGATATAGCATGTTTTTCTTGTCACCATGCAACAAAAGTATACTTCATCTCAAACTATTTGGTATTGTGAAACTCATATACCCCGAAACTAAATGGTATTCTATTTTTGAAGGAAAACATATAATTCTAAACATATGGAGTGCTACTATGAGTTTTCTTGTGATGGTTTAAGCAGGCGCTTGTGGATGTAGCGTTGTACCCTCAATTAAACAAATTGTTAAACTTTATATTTGGTACCAGCCATTATCAAGGACACGTCACGTTGGTGTGGAATGCACTTTCTCCTAACTAAAAAGGAGGCAAAATGAAAAAACAAAAAATGTGTATCGAGTGCTCTTTTCAGGAAGATAATATGCCAACACTGTAAATATTAGCTATTGAAAATTTTTGTTTCATACCTATTATTGATATAGCAGCCATTTCTTTGCTTCATATTCTCATTCATGTTTGATCTCTCGTTGACATTACTGTCTTATTTCAGAAGTGATGCATATTCAATGTAGTGTCTTGGATAAAAAAATGATAATATCTCAGGACATTAATTCAAGCATGTAAGAACAACACAACACCACAATCCAAACATGAGTTCTCAAAGGAAAAAAATCAGCCTACTTATTTTGTTGAATTTTGGATCGTATAGGCTTAGGATTTGCGGTGGTTCACCTTCTCCTTGTCTCGAGGATCTCGCGCCGGTGGCCATGGTGGAGGGGCTACAGTGTGAGCGCGTGTGTGCGTGGGCGGCGGTGATGGGAGTGTGTGGACGACGGCGGTGATGGAGCTTCCCGTCGGCCTAGCGCAACCCTAGATCGGATTGGGGTGTTGGTGGTGTTGTGGTGCACGGTCAACCTCGTAATGCGTGCCCCGACACCTCACCTCTTTATATTGCGCTGGCGATAGGGGCCCACCAACCATTGTTTGGTTGGGCCCCCGATCAGGGAACGATGCAAGGGCCCGTTCGACCCATTGGGCTCGAACGGGAGAGAGATCAACCTAACATTCTCCCCCTTGATCTCAACTTTCCTTTTAACTTTATACTTTATACTTTACTAGTTTCATCACAGATCAATACATAGAACATGTTTCATTGTCACAGCTCAATTGCTGATAGAATCAGACACCTACAACATACCTCTCTGTACTAAAACAAAAACGGTTCCTTTTGGGCCTCTCATGATCCAAGAATCATAGGCTTTGCCTTAAACCCATGCCGGCTAAGTGTTCCTTGAACACAATGGGTGGTAAGTCTTTCGTTAGCATATCCACAAGCATATCCACAAGCATATCCTTGAACATCAACTTATGTTTATTTGGCATGCAAGAATTGAAGCGTACATGATAAAAATGAAAATTCAGTAAAGAGTTATCTACAGAACCTCTGAGCAGCAATACATATACTTTACGCCGTTGATGTTCTGTAGCTAGTACCTCCAGCTTTACCAAATATCACTACCAAAGAAATGGAAATAAATAGTTGACAACCATGAGCTCAGTAAAAAAAATCCTAGACCATGAATACGCAATCGTCCTGTGACGGAGAGACGTAATGACTTGCAATATTTTTCCCTATCATGTAAGCAATACATGGTGATAGACATCTCACAATGGCCCGAAGCACAATATAATCTCGAACACCAATGTTCCACAATAGTTTTCAAAAGGAGGGCATGCTCCATCCATCATTTTTGTATAGGTTGCTTAAGAATCTGTAGAAAATATAAAGATTGTGCTGGATCACGAAACTGTAAGAAAATGAGTAGGACATATTAAGATATGAGAATATAAGACCAACCGATAGCATAGAAGATAATCCCTATACTCTAGCTCACATTCAGGTCACATATCTAACCACTAAAAGCAACCTACAGTAAAAATCACAATGTGCCAGTGCAGGTTGAGTCTCTCAGTACTGCAAATCCTAGTGGTCCTACTGGCTTCAGTCAAATGGCCATTGTGCCTTGCACTTAGCCTGTATACGCACCAGCCAATGTAGTTATGCTTGCACATGCATAGCCGTCTGGTCAAACATTGCAGAACTAACACTTATTATTCCCTCCACCATAAGAAATACACCACAAGCTTAACACATTGGCATGTTCAGAGTTCAGTGAAGGCAGATTGAACAGAGATAAATCTGCAAACAATTAGGACCATATCTTGTGATGTTTTTAGCAAAATAACTAAAGAAAAAGATAATCCTGTCACTAAGCCGGGTCTGAAATTGTCTGCAAAATCCAAATCGTGCAACTTAAAAATCATGAGGAAATAAGTAGTACACGAAATCATGAGGTTAACAGGGTGTCAGATTAGATAGTATTAGTTTGTAAAAGATACCTTAATTGATATAAACTCAATATTCATCGATCAGATTCTCCAACAAATATGAAAAAGCAATTCTAAATTGCTCAAAAATAATAATGAAACTCTTATTTGGTTGAGACAAAATACCTTGTGACTTAGTACACAAAATCATGAGGTTAATAGCCATTTTCTCTATTTTAAG
>NW_021308733.1:0-1512 GCF_002162155.2 Triticum dicoccoides
ATAAATGCACCCCGGGGTTCATCAATGGTGGAAATCCCTCTGGGTCTCCAAAACATTGAGTAATAGTGCACGAAACGGACACGATTCGGCAAAATATGTGAGTGTTGATGACCGACACGTAAACGCACCAAGGGTTCGTCAATCATCGAAATGACTCCAAGACCCCAAAATAGAGTAATAGTCCAAGAAACGGGCCAGAATCGGCCCAAACTGTGATTGTTGATGACCGACACGTAAGCGCACCTTGGAATTCGACAACCATGGAAATCGCTTTGGGACCCCAAAACGGTGAGTAATAGTCCATGAAACGGGCCAGAATCGGCCAAAACTGCGAGTGTTGATGACCAACACGTATGCACACCTTGGAGTTCAACAACTATGGAAATCACTTCGGGACCCCAAAACCGTGAGTAATAGTCCACGAAACATGTCAGAATTGGCCAAAACTGTGAGTGTTGACGACAGACACATAAATGCACCCCAGGGTTCATCAATGGTGGAAATCCCTCTGGGTCTCCAAAACATTGAGTAATAGTGCACGAAACGGACACGATTCGGCCAAATATGTGAGTGTTGATGACCGACACGTAAACGCACCCTGGGGTTCGTCAATCATGGAAATGACTCTGAGACCCCAAAATAGAGTAGTAGTCCAAGAAACGGGCCAGAATCGGCCCAAACTGTGATTGTTGATGACCGACACGTAAGCGCACCTTGGAGTTCGACACCATGGAAATCGCTTTGGGACCCCAAAACGGTGAGTAATAGTCCACGAAACCCGTCAGAATTGGCCAAAACTCTCAGTGTTGACGACGGAAACATAAACGAACCCCGGGGTTCATCGATCGTGGAAATTGCTCTAGGTCCCCAAAATGCTGAGTGATAGTGCACAAAACGGACTAGAATCGGCCAAATATGTGAGTGTTGATCACCGACACGTAAACGCACCAAGGGTTCGTCAATCATCGAAATGACTCCAAGACCCCAAAATAGAGTAATAGTCCAAGAAACGGGCTAGAATCGACCCAAACTGTGATTGTTGATGACCGACATGTAAGCGCACCTTGGAATTCGACAACCATGGAAATCGCTTTGGGACCCCAAAACGGTGAGTAATAGTCCATGAAACGGGCCAGAATCGGCCAAAACTGCGAGTGTTGATGACCAACACGTAAGGACACCTTGGGGTTCAACAACTATGGAAATCGCTTCGGGACCCCAAAACGGTGAGTAATAGTCCACAAAACCCGTCAGAATTGGCCAAAACTATCAGTGTTGACGACGGACACATAAACGAACCCCGGGGTTCATCGATCGTGGAAATTGCTCTAGGTCCCCAAAATGCTGAGTGATAGTGCACAAAACGGACTAGAATCGGCCGAATATGTGAGTGTTGATCACCGACACGTAAACGCACCAAGGGTTCGTCAATCATGGAAATGACTCCAAGACCCAAAATAGAGTAATAGTCCAAGAAACGGGCCAGAATCGGCCCAAACTGTGATTGTTGAT
>NW_021308734.1:0-886 GCF_002162155.2 Triticum dicoccoides
AAAAAAATAAGAAGTAGCACATTACAGAATCTATGGATCCATTCCGGCCAATATTCATGCAACCCTTCACATCTATGGATCCATGCTCAGTTAGAACAGTAACAAAATTACAGAATCTGAAACCTCACACATTATTTGCCATAGAATAAGATCTGAAAATACTACAATACAAGATTGCAATAAGCTGCATTAGCATTAGAGATATATATTTTCCGAAGAAGAGGTAAGATAAACCTCACACATGGTTGGTTTATGATCTACATAAAAGGAACCAATCTGTCGCAATCGTCTCTTTTGACCTGCAGCAAACACAAGCACCAGGATGAGCAGTAACAAAAACAAATCGCGAGACGCAGCAAAATGTTGATGGAGTGGAAATAAAAATCTTTGAGTACATATATTTTTTGTCTGTACATAAGTTTCATACACCAAACACTGCCCCCCCCTTTCGGTTCTACACCCACCCTTCCGCTCTGCCTCAACCAAATTGAAATCAGTAGCAGGTGTTGAGCTCGAGCTGGAGCAGAGGTCAACCAACATTAACAGCTGCAACTAGCATGACCAAAACCTGACCAAGCATATCTGCCTCATGCCAAAGAAACTTTGCATGCAACATGCACAGAGAGACAATGCAGTACACTCGAATGTTCTTGTCTGCCAGGTTACTCAACATATAGCCTAGAAATACAGTCACAACCACTTTGACACACTTGTCAAGAGGAACTTTCAGAGAACTGAGCATAGCAACGGAAGATCCCGCAAACAGAAATCGAAGAATAATTTAATGACTAAAGTAAATCAGGAAATTGTCGATTCCAGTCCATTGTTTCATTAGGAACATACACGCCATCGACTAATCACCTCTTGTGCACAGTCGGTGAAAAAA
>NW_021308735.1:0-1316 GCF_002162155.2 Triticum dicoccoides
TGTTCTCTCTATCAGGATCACGTGTTACTAATCAGTAGTACCTTATAAGTTTGATGGTTACCAGCCTAGTTCAGTTCTACTACCACATTATGTTGCCAGAATGGTTTCAGAACTTTGATATGGTGATGTTGAGTGTGTACGAAATCCTTTGTCAAATGTCTCAAATCTTTTTTGAGCATTTACAGCTGTTATGCTGCCGAAATTTTGCTAGAAATTCTAATGCCTTTGCATTATGATTGTGTTTCAGATGGCCACTCGCGACCTCAATCAAGTGGTTCGCCTGACTCGATGCCTAGATGTACCCGGCCATACTGCTAAGTTGGTCAGGGTAATGACTGAGGCTGGATACCGCTGGTATCCTGAGTACACGGTCGAAGAGCAATTCCGAGACTTTAATCAAAGCCAGTATCTCTGCACTGTCAGGATATTTCCATCTTATCCTGGATCCACCGAGCCTCTTCACTGCTCTTATGGACTCGGGGTTACCATTGAGATGGCTGTGCAGGACGCCGCCTACTCTATGATGACCATTATGCGGGTCAGATCTGGTTTTCGGGACTCTGATTTCCGGTATATGCCAGGATCACTTCCGGGAGCACAAGGGTATCTCCAGGCTATCTATGCTGACCCCACTCAGGAGGATTCACGGACTCGCACCACTGCTGAGATGCTCGAGGATAAGGACCGTGAAAATCGGGCCTTAAGGCTAGAGCTCTTCAACACCCGTGCTGACCACTGGGCCACTTTGACTCGGTTCGCACCGGCGGTGCAAGCTGGATATTCAGATATGCGCGATCTCTATCCTGTGAGATCTGCTCTGCCAGACGTGATGGTTTGGCGTGATGTAGGAGGCATCACCCCACCTCGCGGTCCCCGCAGGCAACCGTTTGTTGGAGCGTATTGAACAGAATACAGCACACCATCAGAGGGCTAACGTGGTGTCACTCAGTGATTTTATCAAATTGCATCCACCCACGTTCCACCACTCCGTCGAGCCTCTCGACGCTGATGACTGGCTTCGCAGTATCTCTCACAAACTGCGTTCCGCGCTGGTAGCGGAGGCTGACAAGGTCACCTTTGCTGCATATCATCTTGAAGGCCCCGCCAGTCTATGGTGGGAGAATTATGGAGCTATGCGCCCAGCGGGCCATGTCACTACTTGGGCTGAATTCAGCGAGGCTTTCCGTGAACATCACATTCCGGAGGGTCTCATGGACCGTAAACGTGAAGAATTTTGCAGTTTCACCCAAGGCCGACTTTCTGTGGATGCCTATAGCAGGGAGTTTGGTAATCTCGCCCGATATGCAACTGAGGAA
>NW_021308736.1:0-2092 GCF_002162155.2 Triticum dicoccoides
GATGCACCTAGAAAAACTCCTTCCTGGTCCAGACATATTGTTGCCACAGCTCCAAACCGGCTTCTGCTCCCCACCGCAGTGTCAACATCCAGCTTCGCGTAGCCTCCAGGGGGAGCAATCTAGATCGGGTGTTGCACAATCCCACTCCGAGTTGCATGTACACTTGGTACTATAAGCTGAATATCTTTTATGTAAGAGTTTATGAACCCATGTGTCGCCTGTGGTGATTTGAAAATGCCCTCATACAAAGCTTTCCTCCTTGCACCCCATATAGCCCACAGTGAAACTGAGAACCTAATGAAATCATCGGGTTTGAGGGTTCTCATCAAAGCAAATAACCATATTTTTGGGCACTCTTGCTGCTGAGAGCTCAGTTGGTCCAGTATGTCCTCCGATGATAGCGCCCAGGTACATCTCGCCATGGGACAATTGAGCAGCGCATGTCTCCAAGAGTCGGACGTACCACACAAGCCACATGCCCTCGTCGTTGACATATTCCTCCTATGTAAAACGTCTCCTGACGGTATCGAGTTTCAAGCGAGGCGCCATAGAAAGACCCTTATTTTGCTTGGTACTGCGACCTTCCAGATTGCCTTCCATTCTTTGCTTTGTCCCTCACTGGAAGATGTTGTTTCTGCCTCATCCAACCATTCCTCTCTATCATATTTTGTTCGAACTAACATGCGGTATGCAGACCCAACCGAAAAATTGCCCCGTGGTTCTTCCCCCCAGGACCAGAAATCATCAACACGTCGTGTGCACAAAGGTATCTGCATTATTGCTTCGGCATCAAACTCAGTAAACACCGTCCGGATCAACTCCTCCTTCCAGGAAGCCGTAGATGGCTCAATTAGTTCGGAAACCAAGCGTGGCGGGGCTGCCACCCGAGCTGCGATCGGTCTCATGTAACTTGCTCGAGGGATCCAGTTATGATCCCAGATTCCGGTTGAAGCACCATCACCAATTCTTCTAACCACACCTTGCGCCATCACATCCCTTCCATCTAAGATTGCTCTCCAAATTTGGGACGGGTGTGAACCCAACTCAGCTTGAAAAAGTGATACCTCCGGGAAATAAACGGCGCTCAGAAGCCTTGCACTCAGAGAGTCAGTATCATTCAGAAGCCTCCACGCCTGTCGAGCAAGCAAAGCTAGGTTAAAAAGCTCCATGTCCCTAAACCCCATACCTCCCATATGTTTTGGCTTGGCCATGACATCCCACGATACCCAGGTTGGCTTGCGTTTCCCCATTCTGCTTCCCCACCAGAATTGGCGAATGATGGATGTAATGTTGTCACAAAGCCCCCTGGGTAGCCTGAAACAAGCCATGGAGAATACCGGAATAGCTTGTGCCATAGATTTTATAAGGACTTCCTTCCCTGCTGCCGATAACAGCTTCTGCATCCAGCTTTTCACTTTCGCCCAAACTCTATCGCACAAATATTTGAATGTGCCATTCTTCGACTGGCCCACATCTGTTAGCATACCAAGATAGTGTTCGTTAAGCGATTCATTGTGGACATTCAGATGGTTCTTCACTTCATCTCTAAGATTCTGTGGGCACCCTTTACTGAAAAAGATTGATGATTTCTCAGTTTAGTTCTCTGAACCGAAGCATTGCAATAAATGGTCAGTAGGTTTGACACTCTTTCTACAACCTCAGCGCTAGATTTGAAAAGCAACAGGCTGTCATCTGCAAAAAGAAGGTGGTTAACGGCCGGAGCCATTAGCGCCACTCTAATACCTGCGAGTGTAGATGACTGTGAACTGGATTTCAGGAGGCACGAAAGGCCCTCTGCTGCAATCAAAAATAGGTAAGGTGAGATAGGATCTCCCTACCGAATTCCTCGTGATGGGTAAAAACGCTCGAGTCTTTCTCCATTAAACAAAACTGAGAAGAAGACTGAAGAAACCATAGCCACGACTGTGTCAATCCAAACTGGTGCAAAACCCAACTTCTCCATCATGGCCCTCAAATAGGTCCACTCCAGCCTATCATAGGCTTTCATCATATCTAACTTCAGAGCACAAAAACTATTGTTTCTTGACCTGCTTCTCTTCATAAAGTGTAGGCATTCATAGGCACAAATTAT
>NW_021308737.1:0-1331 GCF_002162155.2 Triticum dicoccoides
AAGCTGGAGTAGCAATTTGATCTGCGGAATACAACTACTTTGACCCAATCCTAGATATGGATGAGATTCTGGAGTTTGTTTCTCCTATTCATTCTGGACAGAATGGCTTGACGGACCACAAGGGTAATAGGCATCGGTAAACGAATGCATGCATACCCTTGACTATCAATTGATAGACGAAGGTCAGTAGACAACTAAAGAGGGACAACTCGAAGGAACATATAACTTTCTGAGTTGTGGATACATGGGTTGGTATGCCGAACAAAGTTCAACATAATTCTTCCGGATAACCCATGCCGAAAGGTTGAGCTGGCAGAGTCACAATATAACATGGAGAACTCATAGAGGGCCTGTTGTGATCTTTTGATCCAACAAACTTCTGCCATAATGGTTCGTGGTATTTGGAAGAACGATATACCATGGACCTCGAGGACTATCGCAAAGATTACTAATATCCTAAAGGCACTAGCAATTACTATCAACATGAAGTAGGTAGAGTGAATCTCGGGTTCAGAACCCAGGAGTAGAATACCTATTACTAAGTAGCATCACGGAATGCTTTCGAGGATAAAGGCCAGAATCATCACACTGGGAACACAAAACATGGCTAGACTACTAGATGATCCCCTGAGACACCTAGGGTCATAATAATATCTCCAACATATATGTCAAGGTAATAATTACCTCAACACACCGATTAGTGTGGTTAATCTGGCCCATGGAAACATCGGAAACAGAAGGAAGGAATTTGCAAATGCATCGGACTATTTAGAAACCTGGGATGACTCGGACAGCATAACGGCTGTAAATGCTCAGAAAAGATTTGAGACATTCACAAAAATGGTGGCATAACCACTCAGAAGCACAATATCAAGGTTTCGAGATCAACAATTAACATACGGAAGATAGTAGGATGAACTCAAGCTTAAATCCAACAATCTTAAATCTACGGATTAGTAACACGTGATCCTGATAGATAGATGAGAAGACCTAGTTCCTTAACCCCGTAGGAAAGATAAGATGACTCAGATCAGAAGGGCATGAGGTATAAGGAGTAAAAAGAGCCTTACGTTCCATCCCACAATCAATTCCCTTATATAACTAAAGAATTTCTAGACTCAACTTCGACCAGTTTGGCTTGGTAATCCTACAGGCAGTCAAGCTCTGATACCAACGCTGTCAGGACCCCGACTCAATGCCACATCGATCTAGCATGTAACACCTCATATCACTTTGCGGCCTCACGCACGGTATCCCCACGGGTGTCGCATTACCTTTGCCCGGGACCGTTTGCGCCTTTTGGCACACGTATATGACAGTGTCGCTAGCAT
>NW_021308738.1:0-997 GCF_002162155.2 Triticum dicoccoides
CTTGTTCTTCGTTTGCTCGCAGGAAACAGACCCTCGTGGTCAGGTTGATCGTGCTCCGGCGTGGTCAATAACCTCTCGGAGTTGGTTTAGCGATTGCTAAGGCGCGACGTCCTCGCACGTTCGTAGTCGGATCGTCAAAGTCGACTTCCACCAAAGCGAAATCCACCATCTCATCGAAAGACGGGACACCTTTGCCTCTATCAAGTGGTATCAGATTTCCAGGTTGCTCGGTGAGATTTTACAGTTTTTCGTAGTTTAGATCGAGTCTGTTCTTCATACCTATAGTCCACGAAAAAGCCACAAAAAAATTAGGGTTAGTTCATCATATCCGAACCAATCTGAGCCTTTGCATAATCTTTTTAGGGTTTTTGCTTTGTTGAATTTGCGGTTGCATCGTCGTGTCTAGTTGCTGGTCTTAGAGTCTAGTCTTTTAGAGTTTCGAGTTCTAGTCATAAGTTGTCAGGCCGCCGCCGCACCATCATCATTGCCCCTGCCATCTACCACCACCGCTCCGAATCCGTATCCATATACCACCACCAATCCGTGTCCATATACCACCACCGATCCATATCCATATACTACCACCGCTACCACCACCGCTGCCATATACCACCACCATATATCCACCACCAATCCGAGTTCCTTGCTTATTAGGGTTGTTTTCGAGATCCATCTAGATTCCGATTCGTGTTTCCTTGCCGGAGTAGGTTTCGGAAAAAAAAAAAGTCGGGTAGCCACGCTCCGTTTAGGCCCAAAATTTTTTGAAAACGCATTTTTCGAAAAATTTTCTGGCTATCCTATTTTTAGGTGTTTCTGAGTGTTTTGAGACAGGTGCCATTATAGGAAGTTTTTTTTGACCCGTTTCCAATTTTTGGGTCCGGGCAGTCGAAAAAAAAAATTGGTCGAAAAATTTCGTGCCCATCCTGTCAGTTTGAGCTAGGAAGAGTTTTGAGACACTCGCCATTATAGTGATTTTTCGCAAAAAAAAAAAGCAGCG
>NW_021308739.1:0-1055 GCF_002162155.2 Triticum dicoccoides
ATTTTGTGAGCAAACAAATTATGGGAGCAAAAATCAACTAGCATAAGAAGGCAAAACAAGTGCAACTTCAAAATTTTCAAGACATAGAGGGGAAACTTGAAATTTTTGCAATATGTAAAAGCATATGTTCCTCTCATAATAATTTTCAGTAGCATCATGAATGAATTCAACAATATAACCATCACATAAAGCATTCTTTTCATGATGCATAAGCATAGAAATTTTGTTACTCTCTACATAAGCAAATTCATGCTCATGAAAAGTAGTGGGAGCAAACTCAACAAAATAACTATCATAAGATTGAAAATCAAAATCATGATAACAAGTTTCATGGTTATGATAATTCTTTGTAGCATACATGTCATCACCATAATCATCATAGATAGGAACTTTGTTTTCATAGTCAATTGCAACCTCCTCCAAAATAGTGGATTCATCTTTACCTAATAATAAAGGACGGAGGCTTTCATAGTTCTCCATCCATCATCTTTTTATATCCGTTGATTTTGTGTTAATCATAAAGATTGATGGCTAAGATTGAAAGATAGATCTATGTACTGGATTGGACCAAAACAGGGAAAGGAGGATTTTATGATGTTCATACGTCTCGCTCAGTAGAAGAAAAAAGGCAACCGAACGCTCCAGGACGCCCCGATCGATAGAAAAGGAAACCAAACGCTGCACGTAGTATGGAAGAAAACGAAAAATAAATCAATCACACGAGGGAAACAATTCTATATAATTGGATCTGCTCCTTACGTCCGGTTCACGCCTCACAAAAGGCCTCCACGCCGGCGCGACGCGCCGCTCCCATCGGCCTGGGACGCGCCCGGAGGGCGGAGGCAACGCCATGGAGGATGATGTCACCAACAAGGACTTCCGCTTGGTCTCTGATGAGTCGCCGTGTGGGTTGATGACACTAAGCTTCCGGGGTCGCTGTGATGGACGGTGCCACTGCACGACGAGACATCGTCGAGCCAGATGTCCTGCCATGAATGGAAGCGACCCGGCCGGTCGGCATTCTGAAGCTGTCGGACGCAATGATGCGCGGACCG
>NW_021308740.1:0-1611 GCF_002162155.2 Triticum dicoccoides
CGGTCCGCGCATCATTGCGTCCGACAGCTTCAGAATGCCGACCGGCCGGGTCGCTTCCATTCATGGCAGGACATCTGGCTCGACGATGTCTCGTCGTGCAGTGGCACCGTCCATCACAGCGACCCCGGAAGCTTAGTGTCATCAACCCACACGGCGACTCATCAGAGACCAAGCGGAAGTCCTTGTTGGTGACATCATCCTCCATGGCGTTGCCTCCGCCCTCCGGGCGCGTCCCAGGCCGATGGGAGCGGCGCGTCGCGCCGGCGTGGAGGCCTTTTGTGAGGCGTGAACCGGACGTAAGGAGCAGATCCAATTATATAGAATTGTTTCCCTCGTGTGATTGATTTATTTTTCGTTTTCTTCCATACTACGTGCAGCGTTTGGTTTCCTTTTCTATCGATCGGGGCGTCCTGGAGCGTTCGGTTGCCTTTTTTCTTCTACTGAGCGAGACGTATGAACATCATAAAATCCTCCTTTCCCTGTTTTGGTCCAATCCAGTACATAGATCTATCTTTCAATCTTAGCCATCAATCTTTATGATTAACACAAAATCAACGGATATAAAAAGATGATGGATGGAGAACTATGAAAGCCTCCGTCCTTTATTATTAGGTAAAGATGAATGCACTATTTTGGAGGAGGTTGCAATTGACTATGAAAACAAAGTTCCTATCTATGATGATTATGGTGATGACATATATGCTACAAAGAATTATCATAACCATGAAACTTGTTATCATGATTTTGATTTTCAATCTTATGATAGTTATTTTGTTGAGTTTGCTCCCACTACTTTTCATGAGCATGAATTTGCTTATGTAGAGAGTAACAAAATTTCTATGCTTATGCATCATGAAAAGAATGCTTTATGTGATGGTTATATTGTTGAATTCATTCATGATGCTACTGAAAATTATTATGAGAGGAACATATGCTTTTACATATTGCAAAAATTTCAAGTTTCCCCTCTATGTCTTGAAAATTTTGAAGTTGCACTTGTTTTGCCTTCTTATGCTAGTTGATTTTTGCTCCCATAATTTGTTTGCTCACAAAATACCTATGCATAGTAAGTGGGTTAGACTTAAATGTGCTAGTCATATGCTTCATGATGCTCTCTTTATGTTTCAATTCTTATCTTTTCTGCGAGCATCATTGAAATCATCATACCTAGCTAAAAGGCATTAAAGAAAAGCGCTTGTTGGGAGACAACCCAACACTTTTACCTACTGTTTTTGTGTGTTCACATGATTAGGCTACTGTAGTAATCATGTTTTATAGCTTTTGTTTCAACAAATTGCCAAGTAAAGCCTTTGGGATCATGTTGGGTGATAGTTGATCTCATCTAGCTAAAAAACAGAAACTTTTGCACTCATGAAAACAATTCTAATTTTTAACATAAGAGTGATTTTGAGTTTATTCTTTTTGTAGGAGTTTAATATACATATTTTTCACGTGGTACTAAGTTTTTCAGAATTTTTGGAGTAGCAGAAGTTTGGTAGTTATCCAGATCATTATAGGTTGTTCAGTTTTTTACGGATTATGTTTTCAATGCATAATTTGCTTCTTTTCTAGTTTCTATTGCTTATATTGCTCAATATAATTTGTGGAAAT
>NW_021308741.1:0-9566 GCF_002162155.2 Triticum dicoccoides
CCTCTACTGCCTCTGCATGCCCCCATGTATAGCAGATCCTCATCCCTGCCTTTTCTAATTTCACCAACTCAATTTGGGTTCATAAAGAACATAGTTCATTTTCCTAACTAATGTCAGAACCATGGTGTAAATGCCAACATCTAGTTGGGATACTGGTGCATCAACCAAACATTGGTGTCTCCATAAACAGGGATTGCCTCTTTATATGTTGCTTTTGAGAAGATGTATTTTCTTTTCCTTTTAGTCTGGTGAAATAATTGTGTTGACGTCTAGATAGTCCATGCTGGTCCATTCCAATTTACCATTTTCGTAAAGTCAGATGGATTTTTCATGGTAGTGCCCAGTGGTGGTTGTTTTGTGTCACATTTCCAGATACACATGTAGTGGTGTTCTTACTGTATATGTGATAATGCCAAGGAATTTAGCTAATTAGCAATGTTTATATCTTGTAGTTTCTTAATTTCTGTATTTGAAGATGGCCTCAGTTGGTCGGAACGCAAATGTCAAGATACGCTGATCAGTTTTTGAGATGTTCCATCATGAATAAAGATGGCAACTTTTGGGGGCAAGGTTGTTTTAAAGTCAGATGATTGCTATGTCGTTTAAGAGGGTGTTGAGCTGATAGGTAATTGCAGGAGTTGATGACATGTACGTATAGTCCAGCACCGTTACTCAAGGTAACTTATTTATCTTTGTAACCGAGTACATCAACTGAATTTTTCCCATGCCGAGCTAGCTTCAATCGTTCCGGTTTGATTATGTCGTTTATCAGTAGTTGTAATAGTTCTTGGTGTGGTCAGTGCCATCTAAGAGCATCTCCCGCCGTTGGCCCCCCACGCGACGATTTTAAGCGCCCCTGGGGGCGAGCCGGCGCTAAAATCGGCGCGGGGGCGAGCGGGTTCCCAGCCGCTCGCCACAGGGTCGCCCCCCAGACGCGGGTTTCTACATTGAAAAAACCAAATCCGGCAAAGTTTGGATAAAATTCGGCAAACTTGACATAAATATTGGACATGTTCAGCGTTACATAAGTTATTTAAAAAAAACAACTACGGGGCAAAGAAGTCGCTGAGCGCGGCGAAGTCTCGTACGTCACTGTCGTCCTCGTCGTCGTCAGTCTTCTCTTTCTTGATGGCGCGGCCGCCCTTGCTGGACCCCTGCCCGTTGTCTCCATGGCGGACCGGTGGCAGCGGCACGTCGTCGTCGCTGTCGTCGAGGACGACCACGCCTCCCTCGTCCCGACCCCGATGCCGAGCTTCAAAGGCCTCGAAGGCGAGGCGCTGACGCTGCAGCTCCGTCTGCGCCCAATCGTCGCGTGCCCACTTCAGGTCCGCCGCTTCGTCGAGCTCCTCCTCCTGGAAGCCGCCGGCAAGTCCGGGCTCCGTCTTCACGACAGGGAGCCCCGGCTCAGTCTTGACGGCGGCGAGCCCCGGCTCCGTCTTTGGCTTGACGTAGCGTGGAGGAGCCAAGGAGGGGGCGCGCCTGTCACCCTCGTTGGGCTCGGCCTTGACGCGGAACAGCACCGGCGAGCCGGAAGAGTGGGAGGAGGAGCGGCAGGACGAGGAGGAAGAGGATGAGGAGTTGAACCTCCTGGGTGCCCATGGCCCGGCGCTCCGGCGGGGGGCGGGGCGCCCACGCCCGCGGCAGCAGGGTATGCGAGCGGCTGGTCGTTGCCGCCCTCAAGGTACGCCAGTACCTCATCGAGTGTGCGGCCGGGGACGCCCCACCAGACGCGGCGGCCGTCACTGTTCTTGAGGCCGCCCAGCACCGGCGCCCCGTTGGTGGATGCCAACCGCTGCGCCTGCCGGCGCTGGAAGTAGTCCACCCACGCCGCGCGGTTGTCGGCGCCGTACTTGGGGAGGGCGCGCTGCTCATCCGTCAGGGATGAACGCATGCGGACGACCTCGGCAATGAAGATGCCGGGGTGCGCGTCATCGTCGGGCAACATGGGGATGGGGACGCCTCCGTTGCTGAGCTACCACCCCGTCGGCTCGACGCGCATGTCCGGCGGCGCCGGGATGTTGGCCTCGAACAGCAGCCACGCCACCCACTCCTGGAGTGAGCGGCGGCCGAAGCCGTTGGCCGCTGCGGCGTCGCCGGGGAAGCGTGTTGGAATTTTGCTACTAGGCCTTTGGCCCAAAACCCAACTAAAATTCTGAAATTCTCTTGGCCCATTCATGCACACATGTGAGTGGAGTGAGTGAGGCTAAAGTTTAGTCCCACCCCGAAAGTTGAGAGAGAGTTGCACCTCTTTATAAGGTGAGTTCTTCTACCACTTGTATGAGCATGAGAAGAGGAGACCTACACGCGCGCACCTCCTCCTCCCTCGCCTCGCCACGCGTGACGCGACGCGCCGCGGGTTGCGGGATTGAGGCGAGCCAAGGACAGAGCTATGCACGTTGTCTATATTTTTGCTGCTCGGGAAAAATTAATGAGTCATTAATTAATAATTAACGGACGCGTTAATTACTGAACCGTTTCCGATTCTTTTGGATCGTGACGACTCGGACGTCGGGTTTACTCCCACGACCTACCCGGCCCGCACTATATAGTCAGGTAGACGTCTACCCTAGCCGCCATCGCTTCGTATGGTTTCTCACCACCGTTCCAGATCATTGCGCCGCCAAGCATGTCTTCTCCATCCCTCCTTTCGGCGTGCACCGGGAGAAGAGACAGTAGGCCTCCGGAACCCCGCCTCTCGTGATCCTGTACGGGAGAGGGGCGATTAGTTTTTTGGGGAGCGCACTCGCACGACTGCTGGCAGCGAAGACTTCGCGAACGACGACTTCTTCCCCGACCTCACCAACCTCATCCTCGATGACATGGGCGACAACATCAACGCCGGCGGTGCTGCTCCCGCTGCACCGTATGTGATTATATCCTTCTTGTTCGAGATCGTGGTAGAATTCATGTTTCTAGTATGTGCCCTAGATGTGATATGTTCATCTGCTATGCTAGTTCGCATGATTAGTGTAATCTCTGCTACTGTAGTCATGATTTATCTTCTAATTATTCGGATTAAATCTTGTAGTAACTTGCTCATATTTCAAACAATCCAAAAACATGATTATAGGCAATGTACTCCGAGTGGTTTTGCTGCGTATCCGAAGCCGCCTACCTTTAAGGGGGCGTGTTGGTGTCAAAACCGGCGGATCTCGGGTAGGGGGTCCCGAACTGTGCGTCTAAGGCGGATGGTAACAGGAGGCAGGGGACACAATGTTTTACCCAGGATTCGGGCCCTTTTGATGGAGGTAAAACCCTACGCACTGCTTGATTTATTCTTGATGATATGAGTATTACAAGAGTTGATATACCACGAGATCAGAGAGGCTAAACCCTAGAAGCTAGCCTATGGTATGATTGTCTGTTGTCCTACGGACTAAAACCCTCCGGTTTATATAGACACCGGAGGGTGATAGGGTTACACAAGGTCGGTTACAAAGGAGGAGATATCCATATCCGTACTGCCTAGCTTGCCTTCCACGCCAAGTAGAGTCCTATCCGGACACGGGACGCAGTCTTCGATCTTGTATCTTCATAGTCCAACAGTCCGGCCAAAGGATATAGTCCGGCTCTCCGGAGACCCCCTAATCCAGGACTCCCTCAGGGCGCAATATAAGAGGTGGCGCATGAGAGCAGTCTACTGGTTTCAGACCATGGGCTGCTATGACGCCACCAAGGGCAAGCCTAGTAGAAAAGGGGGCTTTGCTCCAGGCCGGGTAACCCCATTAGTCCCGGTTCAGTCCAGAACCGGGACCAATGGGGGGCATTGGTCCCGGTTCGTGAGCCCAGGGGGCCGCCCGGGCCATGTGGGCCACTGGTCCCGGTTCATCTGGACCTTTTGGTCCCGGTTGGTGGGATGAACCGGGACCAATGGGCCTCGCTCCTGGTCCACAACCATTGGTCCCGGTTCGTGACTCAAACCGGGACTAAAGATTAGACCTTTAGTCCCGGTTTGAGGCACGAACCGGGACTAATGGGGATGAGACCTTTAGTCCCGGTTCGTGCCACAAACCGGTACTAAAGGTTTATATAGACACCGGAGGGTGTTAGGGTTACACAAGGTCGGTTACAAAGGAGGAGATATCCATATCCGTACTGCCTAGCTTGCCTTCCACGCCAAGTAGAGTCCTATCCGAACACGGGACGCAGTCTTCGATCTTGTATCTTCATAGTCCAACAGTCCGGCCAAAGGATATAGTCCGGCTGTCCGGAGACCCCCTAATCCAGGACTCCCTCAGGGCGTAATATAAGAGGTGGCGCACGAGAGCAGTCTACTGGTTTCAGACCATGGGCTGCTACGACGCCACCAAGGGCAAGCCTAGTAGAAAAGGGGGCTTTGGTCCAGGCCGGGTAACCCCATTAGTCCCGGTTCGGTCCAGAACCGGGACCAATGGGGGCATTGGTCCCGGTTCGTGAGCCCAGGGGGCCGGCCTGGGCCACGTGGGCCATTGGTCCCGGTTCATCTGGACCTTTTGGTCCCGGTTGGTGGGATGAACCGGGACCAATGGGCCTCGCTCCTGGCCCACAACCATTGGTCCTGGTTCATGCCTCAAACCGGGACTAAAGATTAGACCTTTAGTCCCGGTTTGAGGCATGAACCGGGACTAATGGGGATGAGACCTTTAGTCCCGGTTCGTGCCACAAACTGGTACTAAAGGTCCCATTTTCAAACTCTACCCCCCCTGTGGATCGCCTTTTCAGTTTTAAAAAAAATAAAAGAAAATGATGGAAATTTCAAGAAAATAAAAGAAAAAAAGTTTCCCATGTGATATGTGGTCTAGTTCTTGGGAAAATTTGCAAATGTGAATTTTGACTTTATTTGCAAAATCTCTCTAAAATTTGTAAAAATAGGCATAACTTTTGCATACTAACTCGGATGAAAAAGTTTTTTATATGAAAAATCATCTACTCGAAAAGTTACATCCGAATTTAATCGGGGGTACCCCGTTAAACATTTTCAAAATTCTAAAAAACCTAATTGAAAAAATTTACGGGGCTTTTAAGATCTAGAGTGAAAAAAATCGAAAAAATTTCAAACAGTGGGCAAACTGTGGTCAAACAATGGTCAAACTAATTATTCTAGAATATTAGTGTTACTAAATAATTATTGCAGTTATTTCAATTTTGGTCAAATCTGGTCAAACTGTGGTCAAACAATGGTCAAACTAATTATTCAAGAAATATTAGTGTTACTAAATAATTATTGTTTTTTAAAACAATAGTTTCAAAATAGAACTATGAAATGTGTCACTTCATGCTCAAGCAAAATTCCTGAAGGTTAATAGGATTGACATCTTAGTATTGTCAGGAAAACAACAAGTGCAGACTTGGAGCAAGGGAGAATAGAACCCGGAAGTTAAGCGTGCTCAGGCTGGGGGACTGGGAGGATGGGTGACCGTTCGGGAAGTTAGATAATTTGGAATGATGAGGGGTGATTAGAGGATAAATTGAGAAGTGATGAGTGGTGGTGATTACAGACTAGAGGTTAAAATAATTCAGAAATTTGAAAATAAAAAAAATAAAAAAAATAAAAAAATTCAGAAAAAAAAAATCATAAAATTTCCTTTAGTCCCGTTTGGTGTTACCAACCGGGACTAAAGGTGGAGCTCCACGTGGCTGCGCCCTTTAGTCCCGGTTCTGGATTGAACCGGGACTAAAGGGAGAGGCATTAGTACCGACATTTTAGTCCCGGTTTCAGAACCGGGACTAAAGGCCCTTATGAACCGGGACTGAAGGCCCTTTTTCTACTAGTGGAGGGCGATCTTAATCCATTACAGCTAGAAGTTTCGAGAAGATCGATACCCTCTTTAAAGGCGCTCTTCTGACTGTTCTTGATGACTCCGTTGTGGATTCGTATATGTCGTTTGACAACGGCAAGGACATGTGGGCTGCGCTCGAGGCCAAGTTTGGTGCCTCGGACGCCAGCAACGAGTTGTACGTCATGGAGCAATTCTATGACTACAAGATGACTGATGAGCGCCCTGTTGTACAGCAGGCTCATGAGATACAGTCGCTCGCAAAAGAACTTGAGTACTTCAAGTGTGTGTTGCCAGACAAATTTGTTGCCAGAGGCATCATTGCCAAGCTTCCACCTTCGTGGAACAATTTTGCTACTTCCGTGAAACACAAGAGACAGGAGTTTGCCATTGCGGATCTCATTGGTACTCTTGATGTTGTAGAGAAGGCGAGAGCAAAGGACACACGTGCTCGAGTTGCTGAGGGAGGTTCTAGTGCCCACATGGTACAGAAGAAGAACTCCCAGCCCAACAAGTTCAAAAACAATAAGAACAAAACTCAAGGCAAAGGCAAGTTTGATACAAAGAACAAGCCATCACATTCTACCAACTTCAAGAAGAATTCTCATAAGAAGGGGAAGGGACTTTGCCATGTCTGCGGTGATCCTAATCACTGGGCTTCGAAGTGTCCTAACCGCTTTGAGGAGCGCGAACATGAGAAGAGTGGCAAGTCCGCTAATGTTGCCATCGGTGATATTGATATGAAGGAATCAGGGTATGGTATTTTTCCTACCATCCTTTCAGTATTTCAATCCCCTGATTGGTTAATTGACACCGGTGCCAATGTACATGTTTGTGCTGACGCCTCCATGTTTTCTTCTTACCAGGCAACAGGGCCTTCACCCGTGCTGATGGTGAACGGGTCACATGTCATCGTTCGAGGTGTTGGTACGGTCGATCTGAAGTTTACTTCGGGGAAGACTGTGCGTCTGAAGAACGTTCATCATGTGTCATCCATAAATAAAAATCTCGTTAGTAGTTCCCATTTATGTCGAGATGGTTTTAAGATGGTTTTCGAATCCAATAAAGTTGTAATTTCTAAGTATGGACAATTTGTTGGAAAAGGCTATGAGAGCGGAAGCTTGTTTCGCCTGTCTTTGTCAGATGTTTGCACGAAAGTTATTAATAATGTTTGCCACAACAATGAGTCTGATATTTGCACGAAAGTTATTAATAATGTTTGCCACGCGGCGGGATTGGGCCGAGCCGAGGACAGAGCTATGCACGTTGTCTATATTTTTGCTGCTCGGGAAAAATTAATGAGTCATTAATTAGTAATTAACGGGCGCGTTAATTACTGAACCGTTTCCGATTCTTTTGGATCGTGATGACTTGGACGTGGGGTTTACTCCCACGACCTACCGTGCCCGCACTATATAGTCAGGCAGACGTCTTCCCTAGCCGCCGCCGCTTCGTATGGTTTCTCACCACTGTTCCAGATCATTGCGCCGCCAAGCAAGTCTTCTCCATCCCTCCTTTCGGCGTGCACCGGGAGAAGGGACAGCAGACCTTCGGAATTTTTTGTACTAAAGTTAAGACACTTATTATGAGACGGAGGGAGTATATAATTCCTTTGCTGTATTGGAGCTTAGACGTTGGGTCACTCTGCTGAGCCAGGCACCGGTGCGCGCACTAGATATGAACCACGATGGCCCATGGTCTGCCCTTGATGCGTCTTGTCTCTTCTTCAAAACTTTGCTTTGCACTCAAAAAGAAAAATCTACCCTGGCTGCTCCTACAGCACTACAATTGTGGTGTTGTTGCTTAACAGCCAAGCCAGCAAATCGATATTGATACATCGACAATGACTTTGAATCTATGAGTATCAGACGAAAGGTAATATACAAAATTTATTTTGTCACGACAATTGGATTTGGACGCACTTAAGTGTTTACTAGTAACACTGTCTATATTATTTTAATGATTGTGCGCCCTGGTTTTAGTTTGGTCATGGGCCTCCATAATCTTAGGACCGGCCATGTCCTTCTCACTTCTTCCGCGCGCGTAGCCAGCTAGATCGCTCGATTGATCGCCAACGGAAGGAAGGAAGGATGGATCCTTGGAGAGCAACTAGTTGGCGAGCGCTCCTTCGGGAGCCTCCCAACGATCACTTGGGTGTGGGCTGAGAGCGTCACTTGGCGCGCTCTCAGCCGCCGCCACATGTCGCACTCCCTTCGTATTTCGTTTTTTACTTTTACACACGCGTTTTCGGCTTTTGAAACGCTTTTTTCTGTTTTTTCAAATTTTTTGTTTTCCACCGTCTTCTTTTGCTTTTGGGTCAAAAAATATAAAAAAAATCATGAAAACAGTTCTTTTTCTTTCGTGGGATGCACGGTTTTGCTACCGCAAGAGACACGACCGTGCCTTTTGGAAACGGAGAAAAAACGCATTTTCTGTTTTTTTCCTTCCGCTATAGGCATGGTTTTGCTTCCGCTAGAGGCACTGTTGTGCTTTCGCGAGAGACACGCCCGTGCCTCTTGGTCTCGGACAAAAAACAAAACACATTTTCTTTTTTTTCCTTCCGCCAGAGGTACAGTTTTTCTTTCACAAGAGGCACGATTGTGCTTTTGCGAGAAATACGTATGTGCCTCCTGAAAACGGAAAATAAAACCTTTTTTTCCTTCCGTAAGAGGCATGGAACTCATCCCATCCTTTTTTTGGATCGCTGGTCATGCATGCGTCCCTCGCAGCAAAAATACTTTATACATGCATGCATGCTATCTGGTTGGCTGGTGTCAGGGGCAAGCCCAAGATTTTAAGAGTGTGTATTCAGAATTCTAAAGGCGGTTTTTTGAAAGCCTAAACCCAACTTTTGGTCTATATAACTGATTCTGGTATTAGTCTATATGAATTGGACAATACATAAAGATATAGCATAGTATAACAGATTCACACCAACATCGAAGATATATAGAGGTATATTTTTCTTTTTGTAAAAACGGTTACATTTTACGTGATAACTTTTCAACTAGAAATATTTCGGTACAAAGGGAGTACATGCACACCCACAGCACAACAACATGCATGCAGGTATGGTGTCTCGGCTCTGGCGTGAGCGCGTATTAACCTTCTACAACAATGCGATCAATGCACCATGTCCTTGCTCCTCGCAGCCTTCGAGGAGTCTCACTGTGAATGGGCGCTTCGAGTGCGCCACATGACAACCTCTTCCAAGGGAAAGGGCAAGGCATCGGCCGCGGACGGTGGCCATCCAACCTGAGCTTGGGGAGACATCGACCATCACGACTTCTGTGCCGGCGGAGGTGGTTTTGACGGCGGGCGAGATGAAGTGAAGACGATGGAACAGGACGAAGGCACGATCCCGTCTTGCGCCCATGACCTCGTTTTGGAGGACCACCTCCTTCCCGCATGGTGTCGGACGCCCCTCCTCCCCTCCTAACCTATATATACTTGAGGTATTTGCCCTTTTCTATACACAGTTGTTGGAGCCTCCGCTAGTTCATCTAGTTCTAGTTCTAGTTGGTCCTAGTTACCGATTAGAGCTAGGCCTAATCCTCATTATTAGATGCCCGGTGTGGTTCTAATTCTCCGACGATAATTATCATCAACGGTTCGAGGGACTCCAAGTATAAACTACACAGACTCGCCTACTTCTGTTGCAACTCCGGAGTCGGTAAGGATCGTTGATCCAGACCCTATACGCATCTTTATATTGTTCCTGGGTGATCGCTGGGAGATTTTTTTCTATTACGTGTACCAACACCAGGCTGGTGTCATCATGTGACAACCCTATGCCCACCCAGCATGACG
>NW_021308742.1:0-1854 GCF_002162155.2 Triticum dicoccoides
CCCCCCCCCTTTAGTACCGGTTCGGCACGAACCGGCGCTAAAGTTGCACCACGTGTTACCAACCGGTACTAAAGGTTTTTTTTGAAAATTTTGGAAAACAATTTGATTTTTTTGATTTTTAATTTTTCTGAATTATTTGATGATTTAGTCTCTAATCACCTCTCTTAACTGCTCAAGTGTGGATCACTCATTCCAAATCGCCTGACTTCCCGGCTGGTCACCCATCCTCTCACTCCCCCAGCCTGAGCACGCTTAACTTTGGAGTTCTATTCCCCCTACATTCCAAGTCTACACTTGTTGTTTTCCTGACAAATGTAAGCTGTCAATCCTATTAACCCTCAGCAGTTTAGCTTGAGCATTAGGTCACACGTTTCACCGTTTGAGTTTGAAACTATTATTCTAAAAAATATTAATTATTTAGTAACACTAATATTTCTTGAATAAGTTTGACCATAGTTTGACCATAGTTTGACCACAGTTTGACCATAGTTTGACCACAGTTTGACCATAGTTTGACCAGATTTGACCAAAATTTTAAAAAATGAAATAATTATTTAGTAACATAATATTCTTGAATAATTATGTAGTAACATTAATAGTTCTTGAATAATTAGTTTGACCAGATTTAACCAATTGTTTTAAAAAAACTGAAATTTGACCATATCTTTTTTTCGTTTTGGAATTTGAGGATTCTAAAAAATTGCAAACAGGCCATAGTGCAAAAGTTATATTATACGTTTTTTCCGACATCGTATGCAAAATTTATAGCCATTTTACATTTTCCCTACACTTTTTGCAAAACATGTCCAAATTTAAGTTTTCAAATTTTCCTAACTAGTAGATGTAGTAATATAACTACCTCTCGAAGGATTTTATTTTTTGAAGTTTTTATCATTTTCTTTTGATTTTTTCAGAACTGAAATGGCGACACATGGGGGGGTAGAGTTTAAAAATTGGCCTATAGTGTCGGTTTGTGTCACAAACCGGTACTATAGGTCAGACCCCTTTAGTACCGGTTCGTGGCACAAACCGGTACTAAAGGTTAGCCCTTTAGTACCGGTTTGTGACACCAACTGGTACTAAAGGTGATCGTGGGGCCCCGACCAGACGCCAGCCTGCCATCACCCCTTTAGTACCGGTTCGTGGCACGAACCGGTACTAAAAGGTTCAACACGAACCGGCATTAATGCATAGCCGTTCGAACCGGCACTAATGGTACCATTAGTACCGGGCTAAAATCAAACCGGCACTAATGTGTCTCACATTAGGTCCTTTTTCTACTAGTGTTATGTCTCCTTTGTTGGTGAAGAAGGTGGAGTTGTTGGTGATGGATAGTCGCACATCGAGCGTAGGAGGTCTTCTAACTTGCGGATAATGCCTTTGAGTGCGATGATATGCTCCTTCAACAAAATATTTTCACGTGTGAGATACTTATTTTGTATACGAGCTAACTCGATCATCTTGAAAGCTTTGATCTCAGTTGGGGTAAGAAGGTTTTGATCAAGTTGAAGGATGTCTTCTATCGCCGGAACTTGGTCCTCCGTGGTCTTCTTGATCCCTTCATACTTGTTGATCTCCATGGGTTCTTCTCTCTTCAGCTCTATCTTCATTAGCCAAGCATCGTTGCCCTCATGGTTGGAGGAGGAGGGAGACGACATAATGCCTCGCCTTGATAACCCTGATAGAAAACAGCTCAAAACAAAGACAAGAGATATTTGCGTGATACGGGGGTTAAAACCTTCGGGAGAATATATAATGAATTTTTACTGACCAAAATACGTGTCGTGTACGAAAACATAGTCCGGAGAGCACACGAGGTGCCCACGAGGTAGGGGGCACGTCCAGGGGGGTGGG
>NW_021308743.1:0-1197 GCF_002162155.2 Triticum dicoccoides
CCCACCGCTCCACAGCTCCCCGGAAGCCCTGCATCGCCGCCACGTCGCCGTTCCCCTCTTCGGGCTCCGATCATCGTCGCCGTCGAATTCGTCGTCTCCAGCGCGTCCCCGAGCCCGCTAACCACCTCTGCAGCCCCGCGGTGAGCCCCGGATCGTTTCCCCCTTCTCCCCTGGTCTCTCCCGACCTCTAGGCCCTAGCCCCACCTTGGCCGAGAGCTCCACGCCGCCGGCGATGTCGCCGTCGTGGCCACGGTCACCGTAGCACCCAACCGAGCACACCATCGTGCTCCACACCTCACTAGGAGCACGTAGCGCGCACTAACGCCTCCCCAAGCCCCCTGCAACGTCGATTCCGACCGCACCCGAACTCCGGCAGCCGCAGCCGAGCTCGCCGCCGTCAACTCCGGCCACCCCGAGCCCAACCACCACCACCAATAGTCGCAGCTCAACCTCAGCAACACGTAGATGCCTTCCGCCGTCCATTTGGTTGCCGGAATGGCAAAAAGCACTTTCGCCGCCGTCTCGGGCCTCGCCGGCGTCATGTCGCCGGTGGGGTTTGACCTGTCCGACCTGAGGTTTGACCCCCAGGGTCACTGACGCGTGGGCCCTGTCGGACAGTTGGTTAGTTAGTACTAATTACTGTTAGTTAACCCCTGACACTGACCAGTGGGCCCCAGCGCCACTAATTAGTAATTAGAATTAATTTAACCCTGTTTAACCTCCCTGTCACTGACGTGTGGGCCCCACACGTCAGGTTTGACTCCAGCCAGCCGCAGTTGACCACTGACGTCATGCTGACGTCATGCTGGCGCAATAACTATAATTTCTGGATTTAATTTAAATCAGGAAATTCCAGAATATTATTTAAACTTCAAAAATTCATAACTTTTATTCTGTAACTCCAAATTGGACAAATTATATATGAAAAATGATCAGAAAAATCCAATCTATCCATCTGTACTATTTTCATGCATGATCAAACAAGTTAAATTGATGTTTTAAGCAGAACAAGGAAAAGCACTTTAAAAGGCCATATTTGAATTTGAAATTTGAATCCTTGATTCAAATTTGTTCAAACCCTTCTGGTTTTAGTTGCATTAGCCCAATACACTCATTTTGCCATGTCTCATGCATGCATCATATTGTTGCATACTGTTTGGTAATGTTTGTGTATCGGTGCTCTCTGCGGCAGGTTCT
>NW_021308744.1:0-819 GCF_002162155.2 Triticum dicoccoides
GGGGAGGAAGAGGGGGTCGAGGCGGAGCTCCTGAGCTAGTCGGGGGAGCGAGGGGTGGCCGGAGACGGCTGCTGTGGCGAACGGCGGCGACGGTGGTGTTCGGCCGTGAGAGAGAGAGAGAGCGAGGGAGAGGAGGGAGGAACTGAGGGAGAGTGAGAGAGAGCAGGGGGGAGGCGTGGCGTCGTCCGGGGCATCGAGCGAGGAGGGGAGGGCAGGCAGGCAGCCAAGCAGGTGGCGTGGCGCGGTGGCGCGCGCGCGCGCCGGCCACACTCCCCTCCCTCTGTCGAGGACGAAGACGACAGAGGAGGGAGGCGGGCTGGGCCGCCTGCTGGCTGGGCCGGCCAGCTGGCTGGGCTGCACAGGGAGGAGCCCAGGTAAGCTCCTCCTGTTATTTATTTTTCTGTTTTCTAATTTCTGACATTTGTGTTGATTTAAATAATATATTAAATCATTTATTTAACTTATGCCAATTTTTGCAGGAGCTAGATATATTATTCCAGAGCTCCTTTATAATTGGCATAATATTTGGACATATATTAATATATATAATTAATATATTTCCAATGCAAATATTTATGCATTAATTCCAAATGCCCAAAATAAATACCTATGAGCTCTTAAAAATATTGGTTTGATTTTTATCTCTGTCCAATATTTTCAGAGAGCAACATGAGCATTTTCTTGGACCCTTTTGGAGAAATTTTTATTTGGGTCATTTTCAAAATGATTCTGAGGGTTTCACAGATCCCCATTTCAAGTTTCTGATGAAAGAGTAAACATGATGCAACACTCTAATGCATGACTAGCTAGGGTGTGACA
>NW_021308745.1:0-1484 GCF_002162155.2 Triticum dicoccoides
TGGAGGTTTTCCTCAGGCGTCGCATCCAGCCTCTCCAGTTCCGGAGCCACTGCATGTGGTTGTACTGTGGGACCGAAGACGAGACTAGAGTCCATCCAGAAGCAGTCGACGATGTCACTCTGGAAAGATGGATGGCAGCCGTCACCGGAAACAAGGACAACCCACGCGGAGCCAGAAGGATTCCTCCACTCGACCACAACAGTGATCCAAATAAGGTACACTTGCCCTGCTCTCCACTGCATTCTTGTCGCATTCATCTCTGTCCACTCTGCCGACTGGTCGACTGATCATTGTCTTGATATCTGCTAGGCCCTCACCGAGCTGTACTCGATGCCCAATGGGGCACAAACTCCGACTGAGGAGGGTGAGGCGAGTGGGGGCGAGAGCCAGGACGAGGAGGAATGGGACTCGGACGTTGCAGGGGACGACGACGACGATGATGATGACGATGGCGATGATGATGATGCCGAAGACGAGGAGGAAGAGGAGGAGGTCGTGCCACCGCGCTCGGAAAGGCGGTCGAAGCTCGTCCACGACCCTTCGACTAAACGTGGCAAGGGGGTTGCGACGCAGTCGACCAAGCGCCCTAGGACCACTTCTCCAGCGCCGACTGAAAAGGCGCCGAAGCAGCTTAGGGGGGCTCCGCCAAAGCCGACCAAGCTCCTGCCGAAGATGAAGGTGTCCATCCCCACCATATCAGGGTAATTGTTCTGCTCATATTTTCTTATTCTGTGCGAACTTTATCTCTGGTCGACGCTGAAGTTAGTCGACCGATCCTTTGGAGTTGCAGTGCTGCTAGTTCTGAGACCTCGGCCCGGGCTGATGACCACGAGATGGAGGATGCAGCAACTTCGAACCCAGGTACTGTATTCTTAACATCGTTCTTAGTCGACTGACTCGCGATCTCTGATCCTGAATCTTCTCCGCAGCTCCACCCAATACTGTTATCAATCTCCCTGATGACGACGAGGATGAAGAAACACTGGCACGCAGGAGGAGTCGGAAAGCGTCCGCCAGTAAGGTGCCTCAGGATGTGACGGCGCCTGAGATTCTGACTGTGGAAGAAGAGAACATCACTCGACACACGGTGTCCTTCGCAAATCCACTGACGAGTGCTCAGCAGTCCTCCCTCTTCACGACGCACCACGTCCCAGAGGACCAAGCTGGCGCAGCGAAGGAGGCAATACGCCAGGCGGGACTCATGATGGAGCAGCTGAAGACTATCCGGGACGCGAGCCAGGCAGCTTATGACGCCAGCTCTGCCCTCCAAATCAATGTCCAGGTCAGTCGACCGCTGTTTGTTCTGTTGGATATGCTACCAAAAACTTTTCTTTTCCGGAATTTATAGTAATCACCCACTGGGTGTGTCGACTAAACTCCGTGTTTAGCGGGGGCACGCTGAGTGCACCCGCTGGGTGTAGTCCCCAAGGCTAAGGTCGACTGCTGGCAGTCGGCCTTAGGCTTTATAATGTCAATCTATCTGT
>NW_021308746.1:0-24380 GCF_002162155.2 Triticum dicoccoides
TCAAGAAAGAGTATTTTGATCCTCACGCATCCAATTTGGTGAGGAGAACTTCTCTGGTCCCCTTGATGACTGATGACTAGTGGAATGAGCTGGTGGAAAGCTGGAAGGATCCCAAATAGATGGTATGTCTCTTCCTGCAGACCGATCTCGCCTTCTACATGCTAATCTAGAGACTGTGCCTTACATGTATTTGGTCTCTTGATATAGGGGTCATCTCAAATTAACAAAGCTAATCGAGCTCAAGTTAAGTTCCACCAAACTACTCGATCGCGCAGCTACCCTGTACACTGTGGAAATGTGGTAAGTCAAACATGTGGCTGTGGATGTGCAAGATGTATGTGTGCCCTGTTAAAAGGTGTTTTTGGATTGCTTCCATGTAGTGTATGTATATGATGCTCCCTTACCTTCATATCTGTTGTTTTCAGGGAGACAACTACAAGGATAAAGAACTAACTGTAGTGGATTTGTTCAAGGAGTGCCACTACAGCAAGAAAAAGAAATGTTACACCAATGTTGTGCTGAATGCAATTGTAAGTCAGCTTTAAAAGACTACCAACCATCAAAGTTTTAACTTTTGCACGGCTAGAATTAATATTGTTTCAGCCCCTCTTACAGATTGAAAAATAATAAGCAAATGCTAGTGTATGTTAATTGGAAATTTAACATATTCACTTGACTATCTTGTAATAGATTGTCCTATATTGCAGTTTTGGCCATCCTCAGTCTCTATCTTGTAGTATATATAAAATAATTATATTTAAACATTAGTTGCTTGTACTTAATTGATATAATTTATCCTGTTTCTTCTGGCCACTTTGTTGTTGATGAATAATCCGACTCAGCTCCGCACAGGAAAAAAATTAATCTGACTCTGTTCTCACAAAATAAGGATGCATGCTAGCTTTCCTCATGCATGTTAACTTGCTGATGATGTCATCTCTACTTGTGCTTAAGCTGTCTCATAACCATGTTTGTTGCTTGCATTGCTAGACCGAGATGGAAAAGAAGGCTGCTAATCCTACAGAAGATGGTCAGGAATCGAGCTCTGTAGCTGGGGCGGCAACCGAAGCTGTAGCTGAAGTACTTGCTAAGCACACTAAGAAGCCGAGGTTTCTTCAGCATGTCGGGATCCAACACGTCCATGTGAGATCCAGTGCTACCAACTGTGAAGTAGAATTGGCAGCGCAGAAGAGGAATGTTGAGCTTCGAGCACATGTTGACACCTTGACCAAGAAGTTGAAGGAATCTGGAGAGGAAAGGGCCAGGAAAGATGAGGAGTACAGGAAGCGAGACGAGGAGAACAGGAAGAAACAAGCTGAGATGGATGCAAAACTAGACTTATTGCTAAGTCAGATTCCATCAAGATCAGCTGAAGGGTAAGTTGTTTGTCCAAAAAGCTGCTGGAAGCTCTATGCATGTGGGATATACCGGTGGCACCTAGCTTGTTATTTTGTCAGCCTTTTGTTATGCAAACTGCATACAGTTGGATGCAAACTGGTTGCATTTTGGTGCTTGATGGTTAGTGGATCTCGAGATGTAAGCTGAATGCTATGTTGGATGTGTCATGGAGGACCAATACTGCTTGTCTAATGTGACTTGTGCTTCGTAATACCGTGCCTATTTTCTATCTTAATATTTGTACAAATAGTTAATAGTTGTCAGTGTCGGGTGCTAAATTGTTTCGTGTAAAAATCACAAATGGGCTTCGTTGTGTAAAACTTTGATGGGCCGGATGAAGTAGGCCTGAAAACATATTATGGGTAATAAAAAACATAACTAGCCCATAAGATTAATGGGCTGATGTGCTTGTTGGACCATCGCAAATTGGCTAACATAAACAGTAAAAAAATAGTTCGAACCAAAACAAATGGGCCAAAACTTACTAGGCCGAAGGCTACATGGGCCCAGGAAGCGCCACGTCAGACCCAGACTGGAGTGTTGATGCCACGTCATCGTGTAAATCCATGATGGAAAGGTCTGTCACAGAGGACCGGGCTTGGGCGGTCCGGGTGGGCTTGGGGACCGATCGGTGACGGTAAATGACCGTCATGATTTGGCCTGAATCAATGACAGGCGAAAATTCCATCATGGATGGCTGGGTGGACAAATTATGATGCAATATACATGACGGATAGGCACACATCACCAATGGTCATCGATGATAGTTTCCGGGCTCTCGGTGACGGACGTTGGCTGTCACAGATTACCATATTTCTTGTAGTGATAATGACACAACTATACTTATATCGTCACCAAACGTTAAGTGTGTAGACCCTACGGGTTCGAGAACTATGCAGACATGATCGAGACACCTCTTCGGTTAATAACCAATAGTGGGACCTTGATGCCCTTGTTGGTTCCCGCATATTCTACAAAGGTCTTATCGGTCGAACCTTGATGTCAAGGATGTAGTTCCCCTTGTCTATCTGTATGTTACTTGCCCGAGATTCGATCGTCGGTATCTCCATACCTAGTTCAATCTTATCACCGGCAAGTCTCTTTACTCGTTCTGTAATACAATATCCCGTGGCTAACTCATTAGTCACATTGCTTGCAACCTCATTGTGATGTTGTATTACCGAGTGGGCCCTGAGATACCTCTTTGTCATATGGAGTGACAAATCCCAGTCTTGATCCATGCCAACTCAACAGACACCCTCGGAGATACCTATAGAGCACTTTTATAGTCACCAATTACATTGCGATGTTTGGTACACACAAGGTACTCCTATGGTGTCAATGAGTTGTATGATCTCATGGTCATAGGAACATATACTTGACATGCAGAAAATGATAGCAATAAACTTGACACGATCATATGCTATGTTTATAGTTTGGGTCTTGTCCATCAATCATTCTCCTAATGATGTGATTCCGTTATCAAATGACAACTCATGTCCATGGCTAGGAAACCATAGCCATCTTTGATCAACGATCTAGTCCGGTAGAGGCTTACTAGGGACACGTTGGTGTCTATATATGCACACATGTATCTGAGATTCCGATCAATACAATTCTAGCATAGATAATAAACGATTATCATGAACAATAAAATATGATAATAACCAATTTATTATTGCCTCTAGGGCATATTTCCAACAATATACCTCTTGGGTTAGTATTTTTGTTTTTCACCAGTCTCTCAATCCTAGTTATGTCTTTAGCAATGCTTTATTCGTCAGATCTTACACGGAGACCCATGCAAACTTTTCTTTTTTAGCATGTAATTTGTATCTAACCATGATGTTGACACTGATACTATCTCCATCAACTTGTTTGTCTTAACATGCAAATTTATCTCCTCATCATACAATTATGTATGGGAAAGCACCTCAACATGCAACCATGCATAGAGAAAGGGTTCGGCTCATCACACAATCATGTATGGAATGTATAGGATTGCATCAAAATGAGGGAGCAATTTTCTTGTCAATTCAACAAATAAGGTTGTGCTAAGGTTGTGATACTTCAAGGACACCATGTCAATCTTTTTCGTGCAACTATATTTATAGACTCATCTTGTCTTGATATGTGTGATGTTACTTATAGCATGAGTAACTAGCTATGTTACTACACACCTTGGTTTCCTCATTAATTACATGTCTCACATATCAAGCGAGGCACGTGCACACACACAACTTCCCATGGAGCTCGGTTAAATTGGTCTGACGGCGAGCCAGAGGAGGATCTGTGACTACCCACACTTCATGGTCAGTTGCCTTCTCACACTTCACGGCGGCGCCGAAGTATCAATCGGTGAATACACGCATGGAATTAGTTTACGTGCAGGTGGTTCGGATGCTAAAAATACTACTACTAACACCAGGAAGTAATTACGTGTGCCCAGAAGTCAGGTTCAAGTAACCAATCTGCGTGTTTAACTAAGAGTCTGACTCGATGGTACATGCTTCAACTCCAACTCGACAACTCGTCCTCTTAAATAGACACTCTTCAATCACAAGCTGGTCGATTCCATGTTGCCAGATTGCCCATCTATCCATAACGATGGGACGTCGTCTTCGTCATCATCTTCATCTATCCATGACGACGGGACGTCGTCGTCATCATCTTCGTCGCGTTGAGGCTCGGAGCAGTAGCCACAGCAGGGAGATCCCTAGGGAGATGCTCCAAAAGATCCTAGTGAAGCTGCCGATAAAGGACGTGGCCTGGTGTTGCTGCGTCTTGAGGCTGTGGCGCAGTGTCGTCAGCGAACCCTCCTTTCTCCATCTCCACGCCGCCAACTACGCCACCGCCTTGTCGGCGGATGCAGAGGTCTTGTTTGTCTTGACGACGTGTGACCCGGGCCGGAGCGACGAGGCCAACATGTTCAACATGTCTTCGGGCAAGGCCATGTTCTCCTTCGACATCCCCAGCCAAAAAACCCACAAGCAGAACATCTAGCTTACAATCACATACACATGAGAGTGAACAAAAGATTAGCCAGACATGATAGTCGAACTTACATGAACATCTAGCTCACAAAGCCATTAACAATAGTCTGAATTACATGATAGTGTACATTCAACACATGACACCAGGAAGATAATTAATTAATTTAGATAATGGCACCAACATATACAGCCATGCAGAACAACAATTATTTTGTTATAAGAATGTGAACAAACATGATCAAGTGCAAGTCAACAATTAAATATGATGAAAATAACTACACAATAATCGGGCCAATAGCTCCTGTGCGACGTCTTTGATGTGAATTGGAAAGGGTGCAACGTTGTTAGAATGAATGGCTGTGATGCGACACATTTGAGTGTGTAAATAGCCCAGGGCCACATGGGGTGTTAAATGTGGTTAAATTGGTCGTCAACCAAGCCCTTTTATGTTAGGACATGTGGGTCCAACTTAACTACTCCTCAAAACAGCTGACCATGCCCTGCCGCCCGACCGTGCCGGGCCTGCCACTCTGCCCCCTCCCCCCTTATTCTCCGATGGTGGCGGATCTTGCGTTCTCGGTGGAGGCGACGGAGCCCTCGTTCTCAACGGCGGCGGAGCCTTCGTCCTCAGAAAATGGTGAGTGAGAACCCTAGTCCCCCTCCCGTTCCTCTCTCGCCCCCGTAGATCTCAGCTCGTTTCCTCTGTTTTCACTTGTTGAATCGATAGGTTGTGAGGGGAGACCGTGGGCATACTGAGATGGAGCCGCCAGATTCAACTTCGAATAGGTAATGCGCCTCTCTCTGATCCAATTTTGCATGCAATTAGGGACTGGTCTGCTCTTTCTCACGGGCTCACACTGTCTGGCACTGACAGAGGGGATGCTGCCGCTCGGACCTTCGAATTGACGGCCAATTTCTTTCCATGGAAGGCAAAATTAGTTGATGGTAGCATTCAAAACATTAAGAGAGACACAATTGTTAAATGAGAGGTTGAGTTTACAGAGATTGATCCACAAGTTCTACAAAACATGGGAGAGAAGGCAGTGAAGAAATGGGTGGAAAAAATTGGGGAGAATGCTGTTTGGGGTCCAGAGCAAGAAGTATCACTGTTGCAGTTTGATGATTCGAAAGTAGAGTATGTGAGAATAGAATATGGTGAACAGATTGTTGATGAAATCGATCGGCAAAACGGCTGGACAAGCATATGAGCTAATTTTTTTGCTGAGCTGGTTGATCTGAATATTTTTTTTCGAAGGTTGGATATGTGCCATCACAATTGGCTGCGCAGATGGTAGATGATGATTGGGCTACACAGAGGCCATTGATTCCCAAGTGTACTGAACTTACATTAATAGCCGAAGAGGGACATGTGACTGGAACTGAAACTGAAACTGCAGCAACTATTGATTGGAATGTCGTTGAATTAGATGAGCCTACTGATTTGGTCATTGCACCAATGCCTGACATTGAGATGGCCAAACTTTTTGGCATTCCAGTCGATGACAGAGATAAGCGGGAGAGGGGCGAATCTAGTTTGCCTGCTAATGCTGATGAAGATGTAGATGGACAATTGATGGAACAAGCTGCAGATGAAGTAGATGATGCACATGATGATGAGCTGGTGCATGTGTATGACAAAGAAAACCCTGTCATTGAAGTAGGCAAGTTGTTCCCAAGCATGAAGGAGTTTAGGATGTGTTTCAAGACTTATGTAGTGAAACATGAGTTTGATGCCAAGACTGTTTGGACTGATAGAAATAAGTTTTATGCGAGGTGCAGAGGATTTGATGGTAGTGTCAAGCCTTGCAAGTGGTACATATCTGCTAGACTGCAACCTAATGGAAGTACTGTCAGGGTTAACCAAATCCCCAATCAACATACTTGTATTACAAGTTCACAGAGAGTCTTGATGACCCACAAGTGTAAGGGATCTATCATAGTCCTTTCGATAAGTAAGAGTGTCGAACCCAATGAGGAGCAGAAGGAAATGATAAGCGATTTTCAGTAAGGTTTTCTCTGCAAGCACTGAAATAATAGGTGATAGATAGTTTTGTGATAAGATAAATAGTAACGAGCAAAAAGTAAATAAAGTAAATAAAGTGCATCAAGGTGGCCCAATCCTTTATGTAGCAAAGGATAAGCCTGGGAAAATTCTAATAATGAGGAAGGAGCTCCCGAGGACACATTGGGAATTATCGTCAAGCTAGTTTTCATCACGTTCATAAGATTCGCGTTCGGTACTTTGATAATTTGATATGTGGGTGGACCGGCACTTGGGTACTGCCCTAACATGGACAAGCATCCCACTTATGATTAACCCCTATTGCAAGCATCCGCAACTACAAAAAGGAGTATTAAGGTAAACCTAACTACAACATTAAACATATGGGTCCATATCAACCCCTAACGAAGCAATGCATAAAGTAGGGTTTAAGCTTCTGTCACTCTAGCAACCCATCATCTACTTATTACTTCCCTATTCCTTCCTCTAGGCCCAAATAATGGTGAAGTGTCATGTAGTCGACGTTCACATAACACCACTAGAGGAGATACAACATACATCTCATCAGAATATCGAACGAATACCAAATTCACATGACTACTAACAGCAAGACTTCACCCATGTCCTCAGGAACAAACATAACTACTCACAAAGCATATTCATGTTCATAATCAGAGGAGTAATAATGTGCATAAAGGATCTGAACATATGATCTTTCACCAAGTAAACCAATTAGTATCAACTACAAGGAGTAATCAACACTACTAGCAACCCACAGGTGCCAATTTGTGGTTTTGATACAAGATTGGATACAAGAGATGAACTAGGGTTTTGAGATGAGACGGTGCTGGTGAATACGTTGATGGAGATTGGCCCCCTCCCGATGATAGGATCGTTGGTGATGACGTTGGTTATGATTTCCCCCTCCCGGAGGGAAGTGTCCCCAGAAGAACAGCTCCGCTAGAGCCCTAGATTGATTCCGCCTCGTGGCGGCGGAGTTTCGTCCCGTAATCTTGCCCACGATTTTTTCCAGGGGAAAACCCTTCATATAGCAGAAGATGGACGCCGGAGGCCCACCAGGGGGCCCAGGAGATAGGGGGCCGCGCCCTATAGGGGGAGGGGCGCGCCCCCTGTCTCCTGGACAGGGTGTGGCCCCCCTAGCCTATTTCTTTCACTCATAAATTCTTAATAAATCCAAAAAGTTGTTTCGTGGAGTTTCAGGACTTTGGGAGTTGTGCAGAATAGGTTTCCAATGTTTGCTCCTTTTCCAGCCAGAATTCCAGCTGCCGGCATTCCCCCTCTTCATGGTAAACCTTGTAAAATAAGAGAGAATAGCCATAAGTATTGAGATATAATGTGTAATAACAGCCCATAATGCAATAAATATTGATATAAAAGCATGATGCAAAATGGACGTATCAACTCCCGCAAGCTTAGACCTCGCTTGTCCTCAAGCAGAAGCCGAAATCGAAAAATATGTCCACATGTTTAGAGATAGAGGTGTCGATAAAAATAAAATACGAACATGAGGGCATCATGATCATTCTAATAACAGCAACATATATGGATTTTGTCATATGATTTCCTATGTTCAAGTAATAAGCAATTCACAATGTCAAGTATGGTTCAAAAACTTCATTGGGAACTAACAAACTGTAATCTCAGTCATTGAAGCAATCGCAATTTACCGTAACATCAGAAAGATTCTATAATAGAGCTTTTCAGCAAGCTCACATACTCAACCATCTCGTAGTCCCCTATAATTGTTAACACTCACGCAATACTTGTGGTTATAAAGTTTCAGCCGGACACTAAGAAAGATAGGGGCTTATTATGTTGCCTCCCAACATATTCACCTTTAGGTGATGTCAACAATAATAGCCTATGCCAACTTACATCCAATTGGATATATGTATCATGATCTTTCAAACACGAGGAGCTTGCCAAAGGATAAAATGAAAAAGGGAAAGATGAAGATCACCTTGACTCAAGCGTAAAGTAAAAACATAAAGTAAAAGAAAGGCCCTTCGCAGAGGGAAGCAGAGGTTGTCATGCGCTTTTAGGGTTGATGCATGAAATCTTAATGCAAAAGAACGTCACTTTATATTGCCCCTTGTATGTGGACCTTTATTATGCAGTCCGTCGCTTTTATTACTTCCACAACAAGTTCGTACAAAGCTTATTTTCTCTGCACTAATAAGTCATACATATTTAGAGAGCAATTTTTATTGCTTGCACCGATGACAACTTACTTGAATGATCTTACTCAATCCATAGGTAGGTATGGTGGACTCTCATGGCAAAACTGGGTTTGAGGATATTTGGAAGCAGAAGTAGTATCTCTACTTGGTGCTAGGAATTTGGCTAGCATGACGGGGAAAGTCAAGCTCAACATGTTTGGAAGGTCAATGACAATATACTTTAACTGAGATGTCGGAAAACATAAACCATTACATTGTCTTCCTTGTCCAACATCAACTCTTTTAGGATGTCATAATTAATGAGTGCTTCACAATCATAAAAGATGTCCAAGATAATATATCTATATGTGAACCCCTCTTTCCTTATCACTTCCTATTAATTGCAACGATGACCAAGGCTACGTTCATCAACTCTCAACAATTTTTATGCCTCATACATTCTATGTGTGAAGTTATCACTATCCATAAGATCAATATGAACTCTTTTGTTCTTTCTACTTTCTCAAGATCATAGCAACAAAGCAAAGCCCTTGACTCAACACTAATCTTTATTATAGATAGCACACAGACTCACTTACATAAAGGGATCACAATGCAAAACTCAAAACTACTTGAAATCAAAACTTTGAACTAATAGATCAAAATACTACTAAGAGGATCGAACTAAATAAAGCGGTAAAGATAGGAGTGTGATGGTGATACGATACCGGGGCACCTCCCCCAAGCTTGGCAGTTGCCAAGGGGAGTGCCCATACCCATGGGATTATTTCTCCTTCTTCACAGTTGGTGTTATGATCTTCTTGGCGATGATGCCCTTCAGGATACTGTTCTCCTCCTCGAGCTTATTGACTTGTCGTTTGAGGTCCAAAATTTCTTTACGGAGCTTGCCCGTAACGGCCAAAGCTACTTTTACCCAAGGATGCCGCATAGCTTCTAGAGAACACGTGAAACTCTTTTTCATATTTTCACAAGAAAGAAATCTAGAGTTGGAAGGGATGACCGAGGCAGGGACAACCAGGCTAGGTAGTTCCCCTATAGTGAAATTTGCTTGGGGACGAGAGGTGACTTCTTGATCTTCCTCCATGGCATCTATCCTTTACAAATCAGCCTCCATCTCATCCTCCGTTGATGGTCCAAAGCGATAGGCATCGCCGTTTGCTCCTAGACCTGGCGTTGGGTGAGACACTCGGCTCTCCCCAACTGATTCCTGAGAAGACATCTTGCTTTATTCTGCAACAGGAACAACTCGAAACGAAAACTGAGGATATTTGCGTGATACGGTGGTCAAAACCTTCGGGAGTATATATAATGAATTTTTACCGACCAAAATACGTAACATACAAGAAAACGGAGTCCGAGAGGCACACGAGGTGCCCACGAGACAGGGGGGCGCGCCCTACAGGGGGGGGGGGCGCCCTCCTCTCTCGTGGGAGCCTCGTGTCCCTTTCGGACTACTTCTTTCTTTCTAAAATTCTGAAATAATCCAAAACCGATAGAAATTGCCATTAGAGTTGTTTTGGAGTTGGTATACTTACCGTACCATGTACCTATGCCTTTTCGGAGTCTGGAACATTCTGGAAAGTGTCTCTTATGTATTCCTCTGGGGTTATGGTTTCAATAATATTAGTTTCAACATTGATAGGATTACCTGAAATATAATGCTTGATTCTTTGACCATTAACCACCCTCGGATTTGTGCCTTCAAATTTGTTGATTTTTATAGCACCAGAACGATAGACCTCCTCGATAACGTAGGGACCTTCCCATTTTGAGAGAAGTTTTCCTGCAAAAAATCTTAAATGAGAGTTGAACAATAACACATAATCTCCTACGTTAAACTCACGCTTTTGTATCCTTTTATCATGCTAGCGTTTGACTTTTTATTTGAAAAGCTTAGCATTCTCATATGCTTGGGTTCTCCATTCATCAAGTGAGATAATATCAAATAACCTTTTCTCGCCGGCAAGTTTGAAGTCATAATTAAGCTCTTTAATAGCCCAATATGCTTTATGTTCAAGTTCAAGAGGTAAATGACATGTTTTTCCATAAACCATCTTATATGGAGACATACCCATAGGATTTTTGTATGCAGTTCTATAGGCCCATAATGCATCATCAAGTTTTTTGGACCAATTCTTTCTAGATCTATTCACAGTCTTTTGCAAAATTAATTTGAGCTCTCTATTGCTCAACTCTACTTGACCACTAGACTGCGAGTGATAAGGAGATGCAATTGTATGATTGACATCATACTTAGCAAGCATCTTACGAAAAGCACCATGAATAAAGTGTGAACCACCATCAGTCATAAGATATCTAGGGACTCCAAACCTCAGAAAAATAACTTCTTTAAGCATTTTAGTAGAAGTGTTATGATCAACACTACTATTGGAATAGCTTCTACCCACTTAATAACGTAATCAACAACAACTAAAATATGTGTATAACCATTGGAGGCAGGAAAAGGTCCCATATAATCAAAGCCCCAAACATCAAATGGTTCAATTACAAGAGAATAATTCATAGGCATTTCTTGACGTCTATTGATGTTACCTATTCTTTGACATTCATCACAAGATACGACAAACTTAAGAGCATCTTTGAAAAGAGTAGGCCAATAAAAACCAGATTGTAGTACCTTGTGTGCAGTTCTATCTCCAGCGTGGTGTCCTCCATAAGATTCAGAGTGACACTTGCGTAGGATTTGTTCCTGTTCATGCTCAGGCACACAACGTCTAATAATACCATCTACTCCTTCTTTATAAAGGTGTGGATAATCCCAGAAGTAATGTCTTAAATCATAAAAGAACTTTTTCTTTTGCTGGTATGTGAAACTAGGCGATATATATTTAGCAACAATGTAATTAGCATAATCAGCATACCAAGGAGCAGTACGAGAAGCATTGACGACCGCTAATTGTTCATCAGGAAAGCTATCATTAATAGGCAGTGGGTCATCAAGAACATTCTCTAACCTAGACAAGTTGTCCGCAACGGGGTTCTTAGCTCCCTTTCTATCAATAATATGTAAGTCAAATTCTTGGAGCAAGAGAACCCATCTAATGAGTCTAGGCTTAGTATCTTTCTTTTCCATAAAATATTTAATAGAAGCATGATCAGTGTGAATAGTAACTTTGGAATCAACAATATAAGGTCTAAACTTATCACATGCAAACACAACTGCTAAGAATTCTTTTTCAGTGGTAGCATAATTTCTCTGGGCAGTATCAAGAGTCTTACTAGCATACTGGATAACATTCAATTTCTTATCGACTCTTTGCCCTAAAAGAGCACCTACAACACAATCACTAGCATCACACATAATTTCAAAAGGTAAATTCCAATCAGGTGGTTGAACAATAGGTGGAGTGATCAAAGCTTTCTGAAGTGTTTCAAATGCTTCTACACAATCATCATCAAAGACAAAAGAAATATATTTTTGCAATAAGTTAGTCAGAGGCCTAGAGATTTTAGAAAAGTCCTTAATGAACCTCCAAAGGCATGACCAAGGAAACTTCTTATACCTTTTATGTCCTTGGGACATGGCATCTTTTCAATAGCATCAACTTTAGCTTTATCAACTTCAATACCTCTCTCGGAGATCTTGTGTCCCAAGACAATGCCTTCATTAACCATAAAGTGACACTTTTCCCAAATTAGGACAAGACTAGTGTCTTTGCATCTCTGCAAAACTCGATCAAGGTTGCTCAAACAATCATCAAAAGAGGATCCATAGACGGAGAAGTCATCCATGAATACCTCACAAATCTTTTCACAAAAATCAGAAAATATAGCCATCATGCATCTTTGAAAGATAGCAGGTGCATTGCATAAACCAAAAGGCATACGTCTATAAGAAAAAGTACCAAAAGGGCAAGTAAAAGTAGTTTTAGATTGATCCCCCACTGATACAGGTATCTGATAGAAACCAGAATAACCATCTAGAAAGCAAAAATGTGTGTGTTTGGATAGCCTTTCTTGCATTTGATCAATAAAAGGTAAAGGGTAATGATCTTTCTTAGTAGCTTTATTTAACTTACGGAAATCAATTACCATCCTATAGCCTGTAATAATTCTTTGCGGGATCAATTCATCTTTATCATTAGGAACAACGGTAATACCTCCCTTTTTAGGGAAACAATGGACAGGGCTTACCCATTCACTATCAGCAACAGAATAAATAATACCTGCCTCAAGGAGTTTTAGTATCTCCTTTCTTACCACTTCCTTCATTTTGGGATTTAATCGTCTTTGAGGATCTCTAACTGGTTTAGCATCTTTCTCCATGGAATTTTTGTGTTGACATAATGTGGGACTAATGCCCTTAAGATCATCCAGGGTATATTCAATAGCCGCTCGATGCTTCTTCAGAGTTTTCAATAATCTTTCTTCTTCTTTCTATGAAAGGTTAGCACTAATAATAACAGGATATATTTCTTTTTCATCAAGGTAAGCATACTTAAGATTATCAGGTAATGGTTTGAGTTCAAACACGGGATCACCCTTCGGTGGAGGGGGATCCCCAAGAATTTCAATAGGAAGATTATGTTTCAGCATAGGTTCTTGTTTAAGGAACACTTCATCTATTTCTTCCCTTTCCTTCATAAACATATCGTTTTCATGGTCTAGCAAATAGTGTTCTAATGGATCAGTTGGAGGAACAACAATGGAAGCAAGACCAATAATTTCATCCTTACTAGATGGTTCCTTTTCACGATGTTGTCTGCTAAATTTGGCAAAATTAAACTCATGAGACATACCATCTATGCCAACAATGACAATATTCTTTTCACAATCAATCTTAGCACTAGCAGTATTCAAGAAGGGTCTACCAAAAATAATGGGACAAAAATCATCTTGTGGGGAACCAAGAACAAGAAAATCAGCATGGTATTTAATCTTCCCACACAAGACTTCAACATCTCTAACAATCCCAATAGGTTTAATGGTGTCCCTATTGGCAAGCTTAATAGTAACATCAATATCTTCTAATTCAACAGGTGCAATATCATGCATAATTTCTTTATAAAGATCATAAGCCATGATAACAATGATCTCCTATTTTAACAGAAATAACAGGCGTGCCTACAACAGGTCTACGGGTCTTAGTATCGGGTCTAGCAATATTAGCAGTTTCACCCACAAAAGAGATAACATGCCCATCTAAGTCTTCATCCAAGTGATCTTTAATCATAGCAATACCAGGTTCAACATTAATTTGCTCAGGAGGTGTATAAGTCCTAGTATTACTCTTACGAGCAACAGTCGAAGCTTTAACATGATCTTTTATCCTAACAGGAAAAGGAGGTTTTTCGACATAAGCAGTAGGAATTATGGGATCACTATATGTAATAGTCTTTTCTTCGACTGTAATAGGTGCAACTACTTTCACTTCAATAGGAGGATTATATTTAAACCACTTCTCTTTAGGGAGATCAACGTGAGTAGCAAAAGTTTCACAAAAAGTAGCTACTATCTCAGAGTCAAGTCCATACTTAGAGCTAAAATCCACGAAAAGCATCAGTATCCATAAAAGATTTAACACAATCAAACTTAGGTGTCATACCTGAATCCTTACCATCATCGGAACCCCAATCTTCAGAATTGCATTTAATTCTTTCCAATAAGTCCCATTTGAAATCAATAGTCTTCAGCATATAGGAACCAGCACAGGAAGTATCAAGCAAGTTGCGATTATCAAGAGAAAGCCGAGCATAAAAATTCTGAATAATCATTTCCCGAGAGAGCTCATGATTGGGGCATGAATACAACATTGACTTAAGCCTCCCCCAAGCTTGAGCGATGCTTTCTACTTTGCGAGGCTAGAAATTATATATGTAATTATGATCACGATGAACAAGATGCATATGATAGAACTTCTGGTGAAATTCCAACTTCAATCGCTTATAATTCCAAGATCACGTATCATCACATAGCCTATACCATGTCATTGCATCTCCCTTCAAAGATAAAGGGAAGACCTTCCTTTTGACAACATCATCGGGAATACATGCAAGCTTAACTAATCCACAAACTTCATCCACAAAGATAAGGTGTAAGTTGGGATGCAATGTTCCGTCTCCTGCAAAAGGATTAGCTAGCAGTTTTTCTATCATATCCGAAGGAATCTCAAAGTGAATATTTTCATAAGGTTTAGTAGGTTGAGGAGCATCTCTTTGTTCTTCTGGTTGGGGTGAAGATACCCCAAACAAGCTCTTCAAAGGATTAGTTTCCATAGTGACAAGTAACAAAAATTTCAGCACACTAAATAAATGTTTCCATACCAAGTTCCACTCACCAAGAGCACTACGCTCCCCGGAAACGGCGCCAGAAAAGAGTCTTGATGACCCACAAGTGTAAGGGATCTATCGTAGTCCTTTCGATAAGTAAGAGTGTCGAACCCAACGAGGAGCAGAAGGAAATGATAAGTGGTTTTCAATAAGGTTTTCTCTGAAAGCACTGAAATAATAGGTGATAGATAGTTTTGTGATAAGATAAATAGTAACGAGCAAAAAGTAAATAAAGTAAATAAAGTGCAGCAAGGTGGCCCAATCCTTTATGTAGCAAAGGATAAGCCTGGACAAATTCTAATAATGAGGAAGGAGCTCCCAAGGACACATTGGGAATTATCGTCAAGCTAGTTTTCATCACGTTTATAAGATTCGCGTTCGGTACTTTGATAATTTGATATGTGGGTGGACCGACACTTGGGTACTGCCCTAACATGGACAAGCATCCCACTTATGATTAACCCCTATTGCAAGCATCCGCAACTACAAAAAGGAGTATTAAGGTAAACCTAACCACATCATTAAACATATGGGTCCATATCAACCCCTAACAAAGCAACGCATAAACTAGGGTTTAAGCTTCTGTCACTCTAGCAACCCATCATCTACTTATTACTTCCCTATGCCTTCCTCTAGGCCCAAATAATGCTGAAGTGTCATGTAGTCGACGTTCACATAATACCACTAGAGGAGAGACAACATACATCTCATCAAAATATCAAATGAATACCAAATTCACATGACTACTAATAGCAAGACTTCACCCATGTCCTCAGGAACAAACGTAACTACTCGCAAAGCATATTCATGTTCATAATCGGAGGAGTAATAATGTGCATAAAGGATGTGAACATATGATCTTCCACCCAGTAAACCAATTAGTATCAACTACAAGGAGTAATCAACACTACTAGCAACCCACAGGTACCAATTTGTGGTTTTGATACAAGATTGGATACAAGAGATGAACTAGGGTTTTGAGATGAGTTGGTGCTGGTGAAGATGTTGATGGAGATTGACCCCCTCCCGATGAGAGGATCATTGGTGATGATGTTGGTGATGATTTCCCCCTCCCGGAGGGAAGTGTCCCTGGCAGAACAGCTCCGCCAGAGCCCTAGATTGATTCCGCCAAGGTTCTGCCTCGTGGCGGCGGAGTTTCGTCCCGTAAGCTTGCCGACGATTTTTTCCAGGGGAAAACGCTTCATATAGCAGAAGATGGACGCCGAAGGCCCACCAGGGGGCCCAGGAGATAGGGGGCCGCGCCCTATAGGGGGGGCGCCCCCTGTCTCCTGGACAGGGTGTGGGCCCCCTAGCCTATTTCTTTCGCTCATAAATTCTTAATAAGTCCAAAAAGTTGTTTCATGGAGTTTCAGGACTTTTGGAGTTGTGCAGAATAGGTTTCCAATGTTTGCTCCTTTTCCAGCCAGAATTCCAGCTGCCGGCATTCCCCCTCTTCATGGTAAACCTTGTAAAATAAGAGAGAATAACCATAAGTATTGAGATATAATGTGTAATAACAACCCATAATGCAATAAATATTGATATAAAAGCATCATGCAAAATGGACGTATCAAGTATCAACCATGACATCACAACTTTGGGTTGCAGAAAAGATCACCCCAATTTTAGCCAAAACACGAAACACTACTGCCAAGAAACTCAAAGTAGACTTGGAAAAGATGTACCCCATTAAACTAAAATATACCACAGTGTGGAAGGCAAAACAAAGGACAATGAAAAATTTATATGGTGATTGGGCAAATACATTTAGGATGCTTTACAACTTTAAAGCAGAGGTGGAAAAGAGGTCACCTGGCAGTGTTGTGGAGATAGATATAGAGGTATCAGCCAAAGGTGAAGTCAAGTTCTCCAAGTTTTTTATGGCTTTGAAGCCTTGCATAGATGGCTTCAAAGCAGGGTGCCGTCCATATTTGAGCATAGACTCATCATTTTTTACAGGCAAGTGGAATGGTCAGTTGGCAGCATGCAATGCTCTAGATGGACACAACTGGATGTTTTTTATTGTTGTTGGCTTGTTTCAGTCAGAAACAGAGGCTTCATGGACATGGTTCATGATCCAATTGAAAAGATGCCTAGGGCCAGTGTCACCTTTGGCTATACACACAGATGCATGTAAGGGCTTGAAAATTCAGTGAAAATTGTTTTCCCACATGCTGAGCAGAGGGAATGCTTCGGTCATTTGTCGATGAATTTGATCAAAAAATTTAGAGGAGAAGAATTTGGGAGCATGTGGCCAGCAGCAAGATCTTACACTAGACAGACACACAAATATCACCTTGAGAAGATAATGGCAGCATGTGATGAGTTTGGTCCATGGCTGAACACCTACCATTCTTTGTTATGGTAAACGTCAGCATTCAACACTGCCATCAAGTGTGACCACATCAACAAAAATTTGGCAGAGAGTTTCAACAACAAGGTGAAGGAGTTAAAAGATTTGCCTGTGCATGACATGGTTGACCAAATCAGGATCATGCTCATCCGGTTGTGGGAATTGAGAAGAAGGATAGGTGATTGTCTGCAAGGTGATAAGCTTCCAGCAGTGGTACAACAGGTGGTCAATAGGAGCAGATGTCTTTCACATTTGTTTGTTGAAAAATCTTCACCTTGTGGTGCTGAAGTTAGAGATAACAAAACTGGAAGGAGACATGTTGTTAACACTGAATTGCATGATTGCACTTGCGTCGAGTGGCAACACATTGGTAAACCATGTGAGCATGCCAGTCTTTTCTTAGCATCCCAACCGAAGATAAACATGCACCCATATCTGCATGAATATTATTCGGTAGCAAGATTCAAAGCTGCATATGCTACTCCAATTCCAACACTTACAGATCAGTCTCAGTGGCCTGAAGTGGACATTGAATTTTCCATGTGTCCTTCCTTGACGAAAAGAAAGGCTGGCAGGCCTAAACAGAGTAGATTCAAGGCATGGTTTGAGAAAGGTGGGAGTGGTAAGAAGGGAAAGAAAGATGAAAAGCCAAAAAGGGCCCAAAAAGGTAACAAAAACAGATGCAAGTTGTGCCAGGAACTTGGGCACAGAGTGGGATCTGTCAAATGACGTTACACTCCTAATAAGCCAAAGTATGTTCTTGTTTATTTGTCCTTGTTTTGATTTGGTGCTTTTTTCCAATTACTATATCTATAAGATTTTCCCAATGGCCAGGAGGAAGCGAGCAAGTCAGCCCCTTGTTGTTGAACAATGTTGGCCAACAAAAAAAGCAAGAGTCAATGGAGGTAGAAAGAAGAGAAGTGTGCCTAAGCCTGAGCAGACTGAAGAAAATCCTGCTGCAGTCAACATTCAGACTGAAGAAACTGATGTGGAGGTGCACATCGAAGAAACTGAACCTGAGCGTGTCGAGGTTCAGACTGAAGAAACTAAACCTGAGCGTGTCGAGGTTCAGACTGAAGAAACCCATGTTGAGGTACACACCAAAGAAACTGAAACTGGTGTCAACATTGAGACTGAAGACATTGATCACGAGGGTGTTGGCGAGGTGTTGACAAGACCAGTGAAGAAAACCAAGATGATCAGTGAACTTGTGTGTGTAGTAGAACCAAAAACAAGAAGGGCTAAGGCGAAGAAGGGCACACGACGTGGTAGGAAGAAGTAGAACAGAGAACAGTTTGAAAATTTGGGGCATGTAATAATATTTGTAACTTGGTGTGTACTGGTAGTCACTATGTATCCCCATATTTCTATTCGAACTTGTTTGTCTAAACCAGCCAAATATAATTTAAATTTAAATTTAAATTTGGGTTATTGATGTTTTAGTGCTATCTAAAGTACCTCAACTGAAATATGTTTGCTTGGTGATCATTCCGAGCCCTTTTGGTAAATTGAACTCATAGTCATGAAAAGTGTGTTTCAAATGACCTCCAAAGGTAGGGTAAACGGCCTCATATTTAAGCAAGTTTTTTTGGCACCTTGTCTAAACCAGCCAAATAATTTTTCTACACATCTATTCTACCTATATAGTGTAAATCTAAAGTCTCACTATTTATTGAATTAATTTTCTATTATTTTCTTTTCTTTTTGAAAAAAGGTTTAATAGAAACTTATATATAAAACAAGTTTAAAACATGAAAATGAGAAAAGTAAGTTAAGATCTTTCTTAGTCAATCCAAAATGAAGTTTTGGTGAGGTTTTCACACTTTTCATTTTCAAAACCCCACCTACTCTCGGGTGCGCTCTACTCTCTCCCTTGAACTCCATACTACATTGTCCGAGGAATGACAATTTTGTGAAGGGTTTTTCGTAAAAATGTATGTAAACCATATTTATATTTTTTTCTCGTTACTATACGACATAATAAGACTATGTGCGCAAGTTTCTTTTTTTTATTTTTTATTTGAATTAGTTATGCTCAACCCTAATCAGTCAAAACCTCTCAAAACCCCTCTCAAAACCCCTCAAAACCCCGCACACTACCGGGTCGTTGATCTTTGTGTGTGGACGGTTGAGATCAGGCGCTAGTATTAGCTACAGTGTGCATCGATCCGCATGAGACGCGCTGATTGGTTGGATCGGTGGGGTCTGGATCAGCCTCTCTCGTTGGGGCATCAGGACCGTTCATTTGAATCCAACATCAAGAGTTGACGCAGTGCATGGACCAAGCCTACGCAGTGCCCTTTCCATCATTGCATGCGTGCCCGTGCCCACCCGCAACATGCATGCCCACCCGCAGAACTGCGCCCATGCGTTGCATGCATGCCCTTGACGTAGCCCTGCTCCGCCACCTCCAACGACGCAGTAAGCTGTCGCATGCCTACCATTAGAACCAATGCAGCGTCGCATCAAAGCATGCACCCGGCCACAATGCAGCAGCATGATGAAGACAACCAAAAAGCCAACGCTGCATGGCGTGCCGTGCATGGCGTGCTCCTCATTAAGGAACTACTACTGCGTGGGGGGGGGGGGCGACTTCCTATCTGCCGCATTATGCGGCAGAATGTCCAGGCTTCGCATATGGCAGTCCCTCGACTGGGCTGGTCCAGGAAGGCAGCGAGCAGTGTAAAACATAAATGATTAGAAACGGAGCGCTTCACCCAGGATTCGAACCGCGACCGCGAGACTATAGACATACCTAGCTAGCCACTACGCCAGACTCTGTACGCTGGTCAAAGTGCAATGCGAGTCCTTTAGACCTATCATATCTAAGGAATCGGATTATTTTTCCTTTTTCCTATCATTTGTTGTAAATTCTGAATATATTATTTGAAAAGTACGAACGTTTTTTACAGAACACAAACTAGTTTTCAAAAAGATTTAGCAATTTTTCGAATTTTTAACCAAATTTGAAAAACAGGAATAACTTTGAAGTTGTGGACAAATATTGAAAAACAGGAACATTAATTAAAATTACGATCAATTTTTTATAAAACGAAAAATGTTCTTAGAAAATGTGAACAATTTTCTGAATAGTGATTTGTTTTAAAAACATAAACATTTTTTGAACTGGTGAACAAATCTTGAAAAAACAGGAACATTTTCTAAATCCCGAACATTTTTTGAATTTATAGAACAAAATTTTGAAATTGAGAACAAAATTTAAACATAAATATTTTCTAAAAGTACGAACATTTTTTGAATTTGGAGAACAAATTTTGAAACGAAGAACAAATTTGGACAATTTCTTAAAGCATGAACATTTTTTGAATCTTGAGAACAAATTTTGAAACAGAGAACAAATTTGGAAGCATGAACAATGTATTAAAGCACGAACATTTTTTGAACATAAATATTTAAAAACATAAACATTTTTTGAACTGGTGAACAAATCTTGAAAAAACAGGAACATTTTCTAAATTCCGAACATTTTTTGAATTTAGAGAACAAAATTTTGAAATTGAGAACAAAATTTAAACATAAATAAATTAAAAAAGTAGGAACATTTTTTGAATTTGGAGAACAAATTTTGAAACGAAGAACAAATTTGGACAATTTCTTAAAGCATGAACATTTTTTGAATCTTGAGAACAAATTTTGAAACAGAGAACAAATTTGGAAGCATGAACAATGTATTAAAGCACCAACATTTTTTGAACATAAATATTTTAAAACATAAACATTTTTTGAACTGGTGAACAAATCTTGAAAAAATAGGAACATTTTCTAAATTCCGAACATTTTTTGAATTTAGAGAACAAAATTTTAAAATTGAGAACAAAATTAAAACATAAATATTTTCTAAAAGTACGAACATTTTTTGAATTTGGAGAACAAATTTTGAAACGAAGAACAAATTTGGACAATTTCTTAAAGCATGAACATTTTTTGAATCTTGAGAACAAATTTTGAAACAGAGAACAAATTTGGAAGCATGAACAATGTATTAAAGCATGGACATTTTTTGAATATTTAGAACAAATTTTCGAACAGAGAACAAATTTGAAAATACCAAACAAATTTGGAAGCGCGAACATTTTTTGAACAATTTTTGAGAAATGCATACAGTTTTTGAATTTATGAAAAAAATTGAAAACACGAATTGTTTTCAAATTCTGAACATTTTTGTAAAAGCGCGAACATTTTCCAAAAAATGCGAACATTTTTTGAAAAAGAAAATATAAACTTGAAAAAAAACGAAACAGAAATAGAAAAAGAAAAAAAACCGGTTCAGGAACCTTCTAGAAGGTTCCCAAAACCGGAAAAAACCAGCTGGAAACCTCTAAAATGTTCCCAAAACCGGGAGCGCTGGAACCGTTCAACGGGCCGGCCCGTTGCGTCGCTGCTCGGTCGCTCGCCTGTGCGAAGCGCCGGCAGTTTGACGCAAGGAGCAGCATATAGGATTTTCCCTGTGGGGGTGCACATGTTGCACCCCCTTGGGCTCGGGCCTGGGTATATTAATACCAACTTGGCGCTTGAAAATGTCATCACGCCCAAATCCAATCCCCTCATCACCTCGAGCTACTTTTTCAAATGGTTGGGTGCTGCAGATCGACTGCGCCGAGGAGGACGGCATCGTGGTGTTCCAGGGCGGCAGCAGGGTGAAGGCAGACGCCATCGTGCACTACACTGGTACCTGCATATTGTATAAAATTAGTTACTCCCTCCGTTTCATAATGTAGTGCCTATAGATTTTTGCAAAAGTCAAACAATACAAACTTTGACCATATTTATAGAGAAAAGTAGGTACATCTAGAATACCAAATGGACATCATTGGATACATCACGAGTTATATTTTCAGAATGTATATGTTTGATATTGTAGATGTAGACAGTTTTCTCTATACACTTGGTCAAATTTGGCAAAGTTTGACTTTCACAAAAATCTATAGGCACTACATTGTGGAATGAAAGGAGTACCAAATTATGCTTGTAGTGGAGATCGATGTTAACCGATGGAGATGTGCTCGTCGTAGGTACAAGTACAGCTTCTCGTTCTTCGGCGACGACTCTGCTATCACGGTGGACGACAACCGCGTCGGCCCGCTGTACAAGCACGTGTTCCCGCCGCGGCTGGCCCCTAGCATCTCCTTCGTCGGACTGCCATTCAAGGGATTCCTTTTCCCAGTGTTCCAGCTCCAGAGCAGCTGGGTGGCCGGGGTTCTGTCGGGGAGGATCGAGCTCCCGTCGTCAGAGCAGATGACGCAGGACGTGGCGTCCTTCTACTCAGACATGGAGGCCCGCGGACACTCAAAGAGGTTCACCCACGACCTGGGCGTAGGCACATTCGAGTACGAGGATTGGCTGGTTGAGCGGTGCGGGCTGGAGAGGATCGAGGAGTGGAGGAAGGAGATCTATGTCGCGGCGAGAGGCAGGGTGAGGGACCAGCCGGACAGCTACCGGGACAAGTGGGATGACGACGCCCAACTGTTGGAGCAAGCGCAACGTGAGATCTCGCCAAGTTCTGATCTTACCTCATCGAGGGCTACTTGCGGTTCGGCTTATTCGGAAATGGAATGGTTGATGAAATGAAGGACCTTATTTTGTTTGGACAAAAATATTTTAAATATAAGTATAAATAAAAGAGTGCACTAGCCGGAAATCGAACCCGGGTCTGTACTGTGGTAGGGTATTATTCTACCACTAGACCCGGGTATATGCAAATAATTTGTATGAAAACGATGCATAAAAATTTTCACAACATATATAGGTACATATGTGCTAACCGGATCTAGTTTACTCCGTAAAAATGGAAAGCAGTTGAACAAAAAGCAATAGAAAATAGCATGCATGCATAGAAGGAAATGAAAATTGTACCTGTTGTGCCCCTGGTTTGAACAAAGATGCCAATGGAGATCAAATGTAAGTATTCATCCCTAGCTCCGTATCACACACCCACCATCGTTCCTTCCCACATTCAAGTTGTGAAAACGGTGATTAAGGGTCTCCCCGTGTGCCCACTGTGGGTTTCCCCGTGGAGCCGCCGCTCGAGTCGCACCGATCCAATTTTTTTGGGTGTCAGATTCCGTGGTGAAGAGGATTATGAAGCTTCTGCTAGCTCGATGAACTAAAGTGAAAAGCTAGCCTCTAGGTAGCAATTGATTCATTCCAGAAATTTGTACTAGAGTAGTACACCCATCGGAACAACCCAAGAGCCATCCCTGCAGCGAGCAAGGTCCCCGTCGCATCGTCGGCCACATGGCTTCGTCGGTGTCTTCCGATAGCGGCAAACAGGAACAATAGATTTTTGGTGGCGGCGGCTAGGATTCAGGCTGCCTCCCGAGTCGCCCACACGGGAGCGACGCGGGGGCAGTTGATGTTCATATCCAGGAAGTTCAAGTTAATTAGTTGTGTTATAGTTTTTGAAGGGTACACATCAAATTTTGAAGCACATAATCTCATTTCAGAACATGTACTAGAGTAGTACACCCATCGGAACAACCCGAGAACCACCCCTGCCGCGAGCAAGGTGTCACAACCTAGCTAGTCATGCATTAGAGTGTTGCATCATGTTTACTCTTTCATCATAAACTTGAAATGGGGATGACAGAACCCCCAGTCCCCTCTGAAACCAACTAGGGTTACTAAAATAATTTTTCAATGAACCTGAAATGCCCTTCTAAAATGCCCATCATTTTTGCCTTGGTTCAGAACCTCTGCCAAAAGTGGTGCACATTTTCCTAGGCCAACCTAGGGTTTTTGATTTAAATCATAAATATTTGAATTTGGGCATTTAAAATAATATAAAATATTTAAATGCTCAAATATCTCCAAACTAAAATGTTTCATGTTGGAAATAATCCAACTATGGGCCAGGAATAGTTTGGTGAATTTTTGAAGTTGCCTAGGTATTTTATTAAATTCAACAAAGTTGCAGTTATATTAAATAAAAACAGAAACAGAAAAAAAAGGGGAAAAACTTCCCTGTGCGGCCCAGCCAGCTGGCCGGCCCAGCAAGCCAGCCCAGCCCACCACCGCCGTCGTCCTCCTGGCGCCAGTCGGCCAGGCGTGTGGCCGGCGCGCGCGCACGGCCGGAGCGCCACGCCACCAGCCCGTCTGCCTGCCTCCCCCGCCAGCGCGACGCCG
>NW_021308747.1:0-1027 GCF_002162155.2 Triticum dicoccoides
AGACATGGCCTCGGAACACGGAGACCGAAAGGTCGAGCATGAGTCGTATGGTAGATACGATCAACATGAAGATGTTCACCGATGATGACTAGTCCGTCTCACGTGATGATCGGACATGGCCTAGTTGACTCGGATCATGTGATCACTTAGATGACCAGAGGGATGTCTATCTAAGTGGGAGTTCATAAGATGAACTTAATTATCCTGAACATAGTCAAAAGACCTTTTGCAAATTATGTCGTAAGCTCGCGCTTTAGTTCCACTGTTTAGATATGTTCCTAGAGAAAATATAGTTGAAAGTTGATAGTAGCGATTATGCGATCAGTAGAAAGCTTATGTCCTTAATGCATCGCTCAGTGTGCTGAACCCCAACGTCGTTTGTCGATGTTGCGAACATCGGACATACACGTTTTGATAACTACGTGATAGTTCAATTAAATGGTTTAAGTAGAGGCACCAAAGACGTTTTCGAAACATCGCGGAACATATGAGATGTTTCGAGGGCTGAAATTGGGATTTCAGGCTCGTGCCCACGTCAAGAGGTATAAGACCTCCGACGATTTTCTTAGCCTGCAAACTAAGGGAGAAAAGCTCAATCCTTGAGCTTGTGCTCAGATTGTCTGAGCACAACAATCACTTGAATCGAGTGGGAGTTGATCCTCCAGATGAGATAGTGATGTTTCCCCAAAGTCATTGCCACCAAGCTGCTAGAGCTTCGTGATTAACTATAACATATCAGGGATAGATATGATGATCCTTGAAATATTCATGATGTTTGACACCGCGAAAGTAGAAATCAAGAAGGAGCATCAATTGTTGATGGTTGGTGAAACCACTAGTTTCAAGAAGGGCAAGGGAACAAAGGGATACTTCATGAAACGGCAATTCAGCTGCTGCTCTAGTGAAGAAACCCAAGGTTGAACCCAAACCCGAGACTAAGTGCTTCTGTAATAAGGGGAACAACCACTGGAGCAGCATTACCCTAGATACTTGGTAGATGAGAAGGCTGGCAAGGTCGATAGAAGTA
>NW_021308748.1:0-1138 GCF_002162155.2 Triticum dicoccoides
CCCCCCTAGATGGGTTCTAGGGGGCCGGCCCCCTTCTCCCTTCCCCCTATAAATAGAGGGGTGAGGGGAGGGCAGCCGCACCACCCTCCAAGGCGCAGCCCTCCCCTCCCCAACACCTCTCCTCCTCCGTTGTGTGCTTGGCGAAGCCCTGTCGGAGTACTGCCTCTCCATCATCACCACGCCGTCGTGCTGCCGGTGGAGCTGTCTTCCTCAACCTCTCCTTCCCCCTTGCTGGATCAAGAAGGAGGAGACGTCTCCCGTCCCGTACGTGTGTTGAACGCGGAGGTGCTGTCCGTTCAGCACTTGGTCATCGGTGATTCGAATCACGTCGAGTACGACTCCATCATCACCTTGCAAGCTTCCGCACGCGATCTACAAGTGGCATGTAGATGCAAACTCTCTCCCTTGACTCGTTGCTTAGATGAACTCATAGATGGATCTTGGTGAAACCGTAGGAAAAATTTTAATTTTCTGCAACGTTCCCCAACAGTGGCATCATGAGCTAGGTCTATGCGTAGTTCTCTTTGCACGAGTAGAACACAATTTTGTTGTGGGCGTGGATTTTGTCATCTTACTTGCCTCTACTAGTCTTTTCTTGCTCAATGGTATTGTGGGATGAAGCGACCCGGACCAACCTTACACGTACGCTTACGTGAGACCGGTTCCACCGACTGACATGCACTAGTTGCATAAGGTGGCTGGCGGGTGTCTGTCTCTCCCACTTTAGTTGGAGCGGAATCGATGAACAGGGCCTTTATGAAGGGTAAATAGAAGTTGACAAAATCACGTTGTGGTGATTCGTAGGTAAGAAAACGTTCTTGCTAGAACCCAATTGCAGCCACGTAAAAGATGCAACAACAATTAGAGGACGTCTAACTTGTTTTTGCAGCGATTGATCATGTGATGTGATATGGCCAGAAGTTGTGATGAATGATGAATTGTGATGTATGAGATCATGTTCTTTGTAATAGGATTCACGACTTGCATGTCGATGAGTATGACAACCGGCAGGAGCCATAGGAGTTGTCTTTATTTTTTGTATGACCTGCGTGTCATTGAATAACGCCATGTAAACTACTTTACTTTATTGCTAAACGTTAGTCATAGAAGTAGAAGTAGTCGTTGGCGTGACAACTTC
>NW_021308749.1:0-529 GCF_002162155.2 Triticum dicoccoides
ATTAAAAATTAAAGCAAAAAACAAAAGAAAATAAATAATGCAAAAAACAAATCAAAAAAACAGGAAAAAACTATTTTTATAGTAAAGTTAATCCCAAAATAAAATAAATAAAGCAACAAAGAAAACAAAAAAAAACCAAAAAAGTGTTTTCAAATTTGAAAACTAATGGCATTAACAAAAAGTTTATAATTTTTCTAAAACTAAAAGCATAAAGAATTAAAAAATAAAGCAAAAAATAAAAGAAAAATAAATAAAGCAACAAAAAAACAAAAAAAATGCCACCTACTGGGCCACCACAGCCTGAATACGACTAGAAACCCTACCATGGGCCAGGATTCAAGCCCGCAGCATGCCCAGTAGGCCCACAGGCATTACAGTGACAGATTAGGCCCGAAAGCCTGCAATTGAAAGGAGCTCGGGTGGGTGGGCGCAGCAGCGCTTATAAACCACTCCCGAGCCCTCTCAACTAGCGAGGTGGGACTAAACTTTTGGACGTGGGGCAGCACAAGGCCATTGGTCCTGGTTGGTG
>NW_021308749.1:539-1178 GCF_002162155.2 Triticum dicoccoides
CAACCGGGACTAAAGGGGGCATTGGTCACGGTTCATGGCATAAACCGGGACCAATGCCCCCCTTTAGTCCCGGTTGGTGCCACCAACCGGGACCATAGGCCTCTGCTTCCCGCCCTTTCGGCTGCTGAAAAGAGACCTATGGTCCCGGTTGGTGGCACGAACCGGGACCATAGGTGTGCATTGGTCACGGTTCGTGCCACGAACCGGGACCATTGCTCCGGGTATATAAGGTAGCACTTGTGAAAATTTCGCCAACCGCTCCCATTCGCCCCCGGTGCCGCCAGGCTGTTCGTCGTCGTTGTCGCCGCCCCAAGCCCGTCGTCGCCCGCTCCCCGTCGCCGTAGCCCCGCGCCGCCGCAGGCCTTCTCCCCGTCGCTGCGTGCGCCGTCGCCGTCCTCCTCCTCGTTGTTGCGTGCACCATCTCTGCCCCCCTCCCCGTCAACCCGCGCCGCGTCGCCGGCCTCCCCCGCACCGTCGCCGGCCTCCTCCCCGTCCCCGGCCTCCTCCCCGTCACGCCCCCAGTGAGCTCCCCGCCCCTTCCCATCGATCCCTGTCGCTCTGACCATCGCCGCCGCCGCCGCTGCTCTCTGTGTGTGATAAATTTTTTCGTATGTGTATGTATATGCTCATATGTATTTG
>NW_021308750.1:0-1250 GCF_002162155.2 Triticum dicoccoides
GTAAGTATTTCCCTCAGGTTTTGAGAACGAAGGTATCAATCCAGTAGGAGGCTACGCGCGAGTCCCTCGTACCTGCACAAAACAAATAAATCCTCGCAACCAACGCGAATAGGGGTTGTCAATCCCTACACGGCCACTTACGAGAGTGAGATTTGATAGATATGATAAAGATATTTTTTTTCATATTTTTGTGATAAAGATGCAAAGTAAAATAAAGGCAAAGTAAAAATCAAAGAAAATAACTAAGTAGTAGGAGATTAATATGATAAAGATAGACCCGGGGGCCATAGGTTTCACTAGTGGCTTCTCTCGAGAGCATAAGTATTCTACGGTGGGTGAAAAAATTATTGGTGAGCAATTGACAGAATTGAGCACAGTTATGAGAATATCTAGGTATGATCATGTATATAGGCATCACGTCCGAGACAAGTAGACCGACTCCTGCCTGCATCTACTACTATTGCTCCACTAATCGACCGCTATCCAGCAAGCATCTAGAGTATTAAGTTAAAAACAGATTAACGCCTTAAGCAAAATGACATGATGTAGAGGGATAGACTCATGCAATATGATGAAAACTCCATCTTGTTGTCCTTGATGGAAACAATATAATACATGCCTTGCTGCCCCTACTGTCATTGGGAAAGGACACCGCAAGATTGAACCCAAAGCTAAGCACTTCTCCCATTGTAAGAAAGATCAATCTAGTAGGACAAACCAAACTGATAATTCGAAGAGACTTGCAAAGATAACCTATCATACATAAAAGAATTCAGAGAAGATTCAAACATTATTCATAGATAGACTTGATCATAAACCCACAATTCATCGGTCTCAACAAACACACTGCAAAAAGAAGATTACATCGAATTGTTCTCCACAAGAGAGGGGGAGAACATTGTATTGAGATCCAAAAAGAGAGAACACTAGTAGAAAAAGTGTCAAACGTGAAGCACATTAGTGCCGGTTTGTAAAAAACTGGCACTAATGTGATCAATAGTGCCGGTTCGAATGGCTATGCATTAGTGCTGGTTCGTAATGAACCTTTAGTACCGGTTCATGCCACGAACCGGTACTAAAGGGGTGGTGGCAGGCTGGCGTCAGGCCAGGGCCCCACGAGCACCTTTAGTGATGGTTTGTGACACAAACCGGTACTAAAGGTCTAACCGATAGTACCGGTTTGTGTCACCAACCGGCACTACAGATTCTTAACCTATAGTCCCGGTTGAAGACACAAACCGGCACTATAG
>NW_021308751.1:0-4408 GCF_002162155.2 Triticum dicoccoides
AAAAAAAAACCGGTTCAGGGAACCTAATAGAAGGTTCCCAAAACCAGGTCTCGCTCGAAGTGGGCCGGGCCGTGCGCCTAGTTCGCTCGCTTGGCTTCAGCGAAGCAGCAACGAACGGACGCACGCGGGCGTCATATAGGTTCTGCCCTATCCCCCGCCCTTCGTTTGCTCAGGTGACAGGTTAACTTGTTAACATAGGAAAAAAGAATCTAGAAACATTTGTAAGTTAGAAAAATCAAAATAAAATCATGTTTGATTATTTTTCGAAAAAGTTCATAAAATTGAAAAAAATCATGATTCTAAAAAAGTTCATTGAATTGCAAAAAAATTGTTATTATTTTTAAAATTTTGAAAATATTTCAGGAATTTTATAAACTTTGTGGATTTTGAAAAAAATCGTCAATTTTAAAACAGCTCATCAATGTCCAGAAAAAAAATCTTGAATTGTGATATTTTTGTAAATTCAGAAAATGTCTCTGGATCTAAATATATTCATGCATTTGAAAAAAATTCATGGATTCTAAAAAATGTTTACAAATTTGAAATTTTTCACATTTTTTAATTTAATAAAAGTTCACTATTTTTAAAAAAGGATCAAAAAAAGTGAAAGATGAAAGGAATGCTGCCCGAGCCTGCTAGCACAGAACAAACAAAATTAAAAAAATACGTAACCCCCCGCCCGGGGTAAAGTCTAACAGATGCATAAGAACTTATTTATAGCCATCATTACCATCCATTGGCCAACACAAAAACTAAACAAAGGACAAAAAAACTCAATTTTTCTGTGGACAACATCAACATTCGTTGACGAGCGTAAAAATAATCAAGGAACAAAATGGAACAAAATAAACTTGATTTTCTGTGACCTTTTGAAAGGAACCACCAAACACATGTAGAAGAAGCTCGTAAGGCACGCAGGAGGCACACTTAACGATATCAGACAATCGGATATACCCAACGGTGTCAAATAGAAAGCAAACAACGAAGAGCCAAATCTAAGCAATGTTCATTAATCCGGCAGGCTCACCAGCCGTCAAAGCATGCACACCGCGATTGGACCGTCCAATGTCGAACAGAGAAGGTCGACTAACACCCTAACAATGGATAATGAGCACATGCCCATCCGCTGAACAAACAAAGACGACGGCCAACAAGGCACAACAGTCGGGTGGGATACACAATTGAACCAGGCAAACCGTTGCTATTACCCGACGAGCGAGAAAGCGCACACAAAGCATAAATGCTCGCACGAGGCGTACTAGCTGGGTGGAGTACACAGACGAAGCAAGCACGACGCTCATGTTCACCCGACGACTAAAATGATGGACCAACGCAAAATACGTCGGATGACCAAGGCCTGCGGCCGACATGTCATGGCCCCCCATGTCACTGGGAAGTGATGTATGGTTACGCAACCGGACGGCACGAGGAACACCACACGGGCAGCGAGTGCGTCGCTGACGGATCGGACGGTGTGGAGGCCGCCACCCTAACAACGGGGCGCGGCATGGATGGATCGGACGGCACGGTGGAGCGTCGGAGATGCGGATGCCCCGGGAGGCGGGTACTCGAGCACCGTTGTCGTGCCTAGCTTCGCTTGCTAATAGTTGCAACCGTCTGGCAACTCCGACTAGTTGGCCCATACCTTCCTTTCTACCTTAGCCACCAAGGCTTCCATTCCCGTGACGAAGCAAAAACCTCCTATAAAACACAGCTCTCCCGAACACGGATCAAACGGCTCCGGAAAAACACCCAAAAAAGGCGGCGGAAAGGGGAAAAGGAAGAACATGGACGGGCACGTCGGCCAGTTCTTCGAGTCGGTGAGCTCGATCTTCCGCGGGAGCGACACCCTCCCCGTGTGCGACCGCGACATCATCGCCGTAAGCGCCCCCTGCCCCCCGCCCCTTCCTCGAGAATCCCCATGGACGCCTCTGGCTCGGACCTTCTCTTACTCCGCTGTGTACTCCGCTCTGTTGCTGGCCGCTTGTTTGGGGATCCAAATTTCCGCTGGAGTGTGCGGGGATTCACGAATTAAGCGCGTTTTGAGTGACAGTCCCTGCCGGCTTGTTAGTTCTAGCGCCAAGGGGAATTGCGTCCCATCATGGGGATTTTGTGTTTGGGCGGAATCGACACTGCTGCGCTTTACTCTTTGTTTATCTAAATCGGTGCCTGTTAAGCTATTTCCGGTGGCGTTAAGGGGTCATGTTCAGCAACCAGACGTTTTGTGATTTTTCTACTGCATTTGATTACTCAATTCCATGTGTCAACCTAGGGCAACCATTATCGGACTGATTGAGCCTGGCTTGATGTCTAATTGCGTTGCGTTTGCGGGCGAATTTCCGGAATGTGCCTGGGTTTACGTAATCAGATGCATTTGGACAACCCGTGCCACCATGCCAGACCTTGATTCTCAGCGGATTGCAGGGAAATTTGGGCGTGGTCATGTGGATTTTCGGGGTCTGCCGAATCCCCAGTTCATGCTGTGCTTTCGTCTATTCAGAGACGAGTCTTGTTATTTCGTTGACTGTGGCGCTAAGCGAACAAACATTATAGGCATTTGATGTTACTTTAACTGATCAATTGATTCTGAGACCAGATCTTTGTCTTCCGTTGAATCCTTTCCACCCTCACACTACTATATATGTGATGTGAAGCTTAGGTGACCATTATTATTTTTGTATGCTTCCATATCCAATTGGATTGTACTTGATCATGCACTCCTTTGTGTTTGTCTAATCTATTATTGTACGCACTTTTGTGTCAGGGTTGTGAGACAGAGGTTGCTGAGGCTGCAAATGAAGAACAGAAGAACGACAGCCTCATGAGACTGTCATGGGCGCTTGTTCACTCTAGGCAGCCCGAGGATGTCAACCGCGGCATTGGAATGCTTGAAGGTGATGCATCCATTCTATATACTGTACTTAACAGTTTTATTATCCAAATTTGTTAATGATGATAGGATTTGACTGACTTGAGTAGTAGTACTTTACTACTTCCAAGATATGAGTGTTCATCGTATTTTCTGAAAATTTCCTTTGAAATAATGCATATGCCTTGGTGAACTAAATAGGAGTCATGTGGTACTTGAGTTATTTGTGTGTTTGTTCCACATGTTCATTTTGATTTTTGTTTCATATTGGTATATTCTGATTCTTCAGTTTTCATCAGTCGAGTGCCTTTTCTTAGAATCTATCACATGAGAACATTTGTTAAGTTGGAGGGCCACACCCACATGGCTGTCATGGCATGTTGAGATGCTGTACATGTCTTGAATTTTGAGTTCTGATCTTCTCTTTTATGTATAGATTCGGAGCATCGACTACTGTATTTGACTGTGCTATTTTTCTCTCTTCTTAAAGTGATAATGCATAAATCTTATCCGTGTTGTTGTGAAGATATAAACTGTCCTGCCGTGTGGATGGATGTCCATTGCAGTGGTCCTATCAGTCTTCTAACAGCCCCGTCACCTGGAAAACCAATTATAGTGTCATTAATATGTGATTTCCATTGCTTAAAGTAAAACATCCTACTTAAATGTAGGCTGTGCTCATCCTAGGCTTCCAGTCTTGCACATTCATTTGAATCAAGCCAATCCTACTTATTGTAGCATTTTGTTTCTCACTTGACAGTTGTACTTTTCCTATCTGAACTTGCCGCTTTCCCTGGGGCAGAACTCATGATTTGTGTTGGCATTTCTCAGCTTCTTTCGGCAAGTCTAACAGTCCGCTACAAACAAGGGAGAAGCTCTATTTGTTGGCTGTTGGACACTACAGAAATGGGGATTACACAAGAAGCCGTGAGCTTCTGGAAAGATGCTTAGAGGTTTGATTACTCAACATATCATTTCATTTATTGCTACCATCATTACCATTATGGAAAGTTTTACTTAATTAGGAAAGTTTTCCGGGGTATTAATCAAGGCAATTGAGAGAGTTTAAATGTTATCTTAACATTGTGTTTTTATTTCCTTATTAGAAAGCAAGCCCAAAGTAGGACTCATATATGGGTTTGTTATGACCGGCATAGGGGCTTAGCCCAGTGGGTTATGGCCCAAATATCTTAATTAGGGGCTTAGCCCAATTATCTTATCGTATTAGGATCGTTTGCTTAGGAGTCAAGTAAACCTCTCTATATAAGGAGAGAAGATGTATCAATCTAATCAAGCAAGAAGCAATCATAATTTGCTCGGCTTCCCTTAGGGAGCCGGGAGACCTAAACCCCCCCTCCTGCCTTCGCCGCCGCTGCTCCCGTCGCAAGGACGGCGCCACGCCGCCGGCCGCCGCGCACCAGCCCTCGTCCTTCCCCCTCCTTCCCATACAACCTATGCCCTAGATCTGGTAGGGCCCTAGCTCCTACCAATTTGGTATCCAGAGACTCGGGCTCGATCATGTCTTCGTCAACGCCAACG